>NC_056743.1:356365170-356600306 GCF_019279795.1 Protopterus annectens | reverse complement strand
CCTTGAGCTTCTAACGATTCATACAACTCGCACACTATAATAAACTCCTTGCAGTA
This sequence comes from Protopterus annectens, assembly GCF_019279795.1. NCBI lineage: Eukaryota > Metazoa > Chordata > Ceratodontiformes > Protopteridae > Protopterus > Protopterus annectens. The sequence continues at coordinate 356,600,250 of NC_056743.1, read as the reverse complement.
TGTGCACCTAAACTTGTACTCCCCATCACATAATTACAAATATGATAATAGCACTTGGAAGCCTTGAGCTTCTAACGATTCATACAACTCTCGCACGCTATAATAAACTCCTTGCAGTATGTGCACCTAAACTTGTACTCCCCATCACATAATTACAAATATGATAATAGCACTTGGAAGCCTTGAGCTTCTAACGATTCATACAACTCTCGCACGCTATAATAAACTCCTTGCAGTACATGCACCTAAACTTGTACTCCCCATCACATAATTACAAATATGATAATAGCACTTGGAAGCCTTGAGCTTCTAACGATTCATACAACTCTCGCACACTATAATAAACTCCTTGCAGTACGTGCACCTAAACTTGTACTCCCCATCACATAATTACAAATATGATAATAGCACTTGGAAGCCTTGAGCTTCTAATGATTCATACAACTCTCGCACGCTATAATAAACTCCTTGCAGTATGTGCACCTAAACTTGTACTCCCCATCACATAATTACAAATATGATAATAGCACTTGGAAGCCTTGAGCTTCTAACGATTCATACAACTCTTGCACGCTATAATAAACTCCTTGCAGTATGTGCACCTAAACTTGTACTCCCCATCACATAATTACAAATGCAAATGGACCAGAGATGGAGCTCAGAAGCCAAACTGACATTTTGTTTAAAGGTTCAACAACACTTCTCATTCTCATCTAACGTGGCCCATTCCATGGACCCTAAAAATGCAAATATCTTGCATGTTGTATTCCTTACTTTTAAATATAATTTGTTTTACTTTACTGATATTCACATTTAGTGTTTTTAATTGGCTCTTGTCATTTAACAAAACCCCTGATGGTTTCTCCCAGTTGCTTTCTCCCCCACACACACTCTTTGCCCTATCAGTGATATTTAACACTAAACATTTATACATTTATTTTCCTTCTTACGCTTGTAATATTTTTGGATGTTAGATAGCACACAGACATTTCATAACAATACTTCATTTTGAGGGCCCAGTCACCTAACGTTTACCAGTCTTCCCAAATGATTCAACAAAACTCATCCTCAGTCTAATGAAGTCGTCCATGTAGAACGAAAATGCCAGTTTTCAAAGTAATGGTGATACGGATTTCAGGTATAGAGCATTACTTTGTACAGCGGCATGATCGTTACCTTGTCCATGAATCTTGTTTAGCGTTGATGTTTGTTATGGGTGAACCATTGTTGGACTCGGCAGTCATTGGCATTATAGTTACCCTTGTCCATGAACCTTGTTTGGTGTTGATGTTTGCTATGGGTGAACCATTGTTGGACTCGGCAGTCATTGGCATGATCATTACCCTTATCCATGAATCTTGTTTAGCGTTGATGTTTGCTATGGGTGAACCATTGTTGGACTCGGCAGTCATTGGCATTATAGTTACCCTTGTCCATGAACCTTGTTTAGCGTTGATGTTTGCTATGGGTGAACCATTGTTGGACTCGGCAGTCATTGGCATGATCATTACCCTTATCCATGAATCTTGTTTAGCGTTGATGTTTGCTATGGGTGAACCATTGTTGGACTCGGCAGTCATTGGCATTATAGTTACCCTTGTCCATGAATCTTGTTTAGCGTTGATGTTTGCTATGGGTGAACCATTGTTGGACTCGGCAGTCATTGGCATGATCATTACCCTTATCCATGAATCTTGTTTAGCATTGATGTTTGCTAATGGTGAACCATTGTTGGACTCGGCAGCCATTGTTTTCTTCCTTGCTGTGTAATTTGCACAGTCTTCAGTCTTGTCAAGGGCATGTTGTTTGTACTCCTGCCATCCTTTAAACCTTCTTTTGGCTTCCCCCAAAAGGAGTATTTCATTCCCACAAAAGAATGAACAATGGCTGGATGGATGGAGATGTACATAACTCCTATCATTTGGAAAGGGGATAAGAAACAACAGACTTTTTAGCCAGAAGGGGGATCTCTGACTGCACATTTTGGGTATTTTGGGTCCTCAGCAGTTCAGCTGTCCTATGGGTAGCCTGTAATAGCATTCGATAATAGTACAACTGTTTTGGCTTCCAGGCAGTTGAACAGCCACTCCTGTGATTTTTTTTCTCCCACAGACCTTTGATACCATGGTGCACCTGCGGTTATATAGATTCACAGGTTCATAGGTTGGTAGTAGGCTATCAGCCCTAGGGTCTATACAACCTTAACCATAACAATTCCCTGGATATTTCTTCCCACAATAGTTACTTCCCTAAACCCCTGTCTAGCAGAGTGACTGACGTGATCCCCTGGGTGAATTTCCTATCTCCCATCCAATCGTTAAGGTTCCTTTTGAAGAAGGCCAAGGAGACACTCTGCTTGACATGTATGGGCACTCTATTCCAGAGTATGGGGAGTCTCTGGGTCAGGAACCTATCCCTCCAGCATGTTTTGTTCATTGTGATGACAAGATTTAGATCCCTGGAGCATGTGGCTCTGAGGTATTGGGGTTTCTTTAAGTGGAGCATGTCCAACAGCTCAGGGTTTGACATGGCCTTGTATGTTAAGCAGAGATCGCCTCCGAGTAGACTATATGCTGCAGAGTATAGCTGGAGTTTTTTTTTTTTTTAGATGGTCAGCATAAGGCATTTGCTTTAGGCCTCTGATTCTTTTAGTGAGGTATTTCTGCAGCCCTTCCAGCTGTTGCGGATGTCTTGTGATGTACATACCAAATGGGGCGTTGTAGTCTATAATGGGTTGAGTACAGTGGGACAATGACCTTTTTTCTGGATGAAAAGCCCTTAGTGATGAGGTGTGCCACATAGAATGATTTCCTGACTGTTGTGGCAATGTGGTTATCGAAGGCGAGACCACTGTCCACCTGAAACCTGAGGTACTCCACTTGTCTGGAACTGGATTTGGAGTCAGCTACATTTACTGTCTGGGTTCTGTCAGTAAGCTAGTTGGCAACTCATCAAGTGATGTAGGGATTTATGCCCAGCTTAGTAAATTTATCTATGATTCCAGAGTGGGGGATGGTGCCGAAGGCCTTGGTGAGGTCTAGATAGGCTGTGTGTACTGCCTTACCCTCGTCCACAGCTCTGGAGACTGATTTGAAGAAGTCAATCAGGTTCCAGAGACAAGATCGGCCCTTCACGAACCCAAACTGGGTGGGGTCAAGTGTTTGAAGGTTGCCAATGTCTTTTTTTTTTATAAGTTCCATGATAATGTGTTCCATGCCCTTGCAGATCAGGCTCGTCAGACTGATGGGATGGTAGTTCCTGGGATCCAAGGTGGATTCCCTCTTGTGGACCATTTGTTATCCATTCTCCAATTGTTACTTTTCATATGTTTTTAGGAATTAAAATTTGTCCATCTCCCTGAAACTCCCACACAGAATCCTTGTAATTTTTGTTTGAGAGTTCCCTACATAGGTTGGTACTAGGCTATCAGACCTAGGGCTTATATAAGTCTAGCCATATTTAGTTAACTCAAATTTTTGCTCTGGGGTTTCCGTACATATTCAGTCAACTCCCATTTCTGTACCAGACTGACACAAATTACTGGCCATAGACCTGCCACCACTGCTTGCTGCTTTTTTTTTTTTTTTTTTTTTTTTTTTAAATGTTCAGCACATGCACAGTTTTATGTCGGAGGGATTTACTTTTTGTAGGGAGGAAATTTACTATCAACTCCATGATTCATCCTGTTAGTCTTCAAATTGTTGAATACTGTTGAATTATTCTTACTGATCATTTACTACTTGCTTAGGTAGGATGCAGCTGGGTTAATTCGAGTAAGAACCCATCCAAATAAACACTTTACAGCTTTTTCTGAATTAACTCATTCAAACTTGTGGTACCTTTTTTGTATACCTCATTTTAGCATACAAAACTCCTTACACTGTTACATTTTTATGAAGTTGCATTGTTTAATTAAATAATCTACAGTTAAAAATAAGCATATGGAATGGGCAAGTTATAAGAAACAAAATGACCGATTGTTACTCTGGGATGCACTATAGTACAGATTATTAACAGGCATTTCTCACAACTTGTATTTTTGTATCTACATTTTGTTTTGATTGTTTTTGTTTTGTAAATGAATGAGCTATAGGAGATTTAGAGGAACAGTGAGAAATGCTACAGTTGAGGACAAAAAAATACACTGTCACTGCATAATGTGCTATGCTGGCGATGCTACTAATAATTATCAAGACCTGCCATATTAGACTCATGTAAAAGTACAAGTCTACTAAAGAAAAGTGGTGCTGTCACTATATCTTTAAGGTGTACAGATGCCAAGATAGTAACAGTTGTTTTTAAAATGGTAGAAAAACTATTGATTTTTATAGGTTCATAAGCTCTAAGTTTAAGGCCAAGGAGACAATGGGGAAGGTGAGACACAAGACACAGTGATGATAGGAAATTAACAATATCCCCCATTAAGTCCACTTCCCCACATATCCCAGGTGTTAGACTATATACTTTTTACATGTTGCGCTTTCCCTGTTACAATATATTACAGTATTGATGATGAGACTTTGAAAGCACGGACTTCTGTCACTGCACAGAAGATATTTTGCTGAATGTACTGCTGTTTGCAAAACTGATTTACTGTTCATAATACATTTACATGCTGTTCACAAGACATTTACATTTGTCATATGCTCTTTAAGATGGATTTGACTTTTTTAGAAATTGCTGATGACATCTAAGAATGTTTGTACACTCCTGGAGGGATGTCATTCTACAGCTACTAGATGTGAATGACTTGCTTCATATACATCAGCTCCAGCTCCTCCTTCCTCTATAGGCAGAATGGCACCAGGAGTCCAACCTCTACCATCAGATGGACGGACAGTGAAGTTATCATGTTAATGCCCAGCTTACAAATTTATTTTTTGGTTCTCTCGTAAAACTTATCAAAACACAGGAGACCTCCAAAATACAAGACTGCTGCAACTGACACAGTCCCCACAGCACCCATGACACACAGCAACACTACTGTCTCAACCACCAAGCCCATAAGGCATAACACATAAAGGAACTTTTTTTTTTGTCATCTGAGACTCAATAGTGAGACACAGATGTCCCATTCACCAGGTTGGACAAGGAGAAAGTCAGGGTCAGCTGCCTGTCTGGTGCCAGGATTCATCAGATCATGCATGCACTCAGGTCTGTCACCAAGTACCATTATGACCCTGCCATAGCTCATGTTGGAGTGAATGACCCGATATGTACCTCACTGGACAAGCACCATTATGAATCTGTCATAGCTCATGTTGGAATGAATAGCCTGAGATGTACCTCACTGAACAACAAGTACCATTATGACTCTGTCATAGCTCATGTTGGTGTGAATGACCTGAGATGTACCTCATTGAACAACAAGTACCATTATGACCCTGTAGCTCATGTTGGTGTGAATGACCTGAGATGTAGCTCATGTTGGTGTGAATGACCTGAGATGTACCTCACTGAACAAGTACCATTATGACCTTGTCATACCTCATGTTGGTGTGAATGACCTGAGATGTACCTCACTGAACAACAAGTACCATTATGACCTTGTCATACCTCATGTTGGTGTGAATGACCTGAGATGTACCTCACTGAACAAGTACCTTTATGACTCTGTCATAGCTCATGTTGGAGTGAATGACCTGAGATGTACCTCACTGAACAACAAGTACCATTATGACCCTGTCCTAGCTCATGTTGGAGTGAATTGCCTGAGAAATACCTCAATGGACTATATGAAGAGAGACATGGTTGAGCTCAGTGTGTGTGCCAGTCAGGTATGTCCCTACCCTTGAGCAGCATACTACCCTTACCTAGAATGATGCCACAGTATAAACAAAAATGATTATTTCAATAACTGGCTTAGTTTTTGGAGTCATTCCAAGGGGATCCCGTTCCTGTCAGCATGGAAAGCCATAGTGGACAAAGCTTGCTCCTTTTCTAGACGCAGTCTGCACCTGCTGCCCCATAGTGCCTTTTTAAGCAGGTTCTCGAAAACATAACCGACGTGACTAGTTGTCCCTTGACAACTGCTCTTTTTTTGAAATTTGGGATGTCAACTGTTGTAGATGTCATCCAGATACATATCCAATGAACACCCAGTAGTGGCAGGTATATTCGGTATACCAAAAATTCATAGAGACATCCAAAACCCACCACTGAGTCAGATTGTGGATGCAGGCAGGAGCAAACTTTTTACATAGCTAAATATGTGGATAATTTACTTCAGCCATCCACCAGTTGCATTAACCATATCTGTATAGATTCATGGGATTTTTTATCCAGTTAGCAAATTTACTATTTGTACTGGATTGTATACTTGTCACAATAGATGTACGAGATTTTTATTTGGTCATTCCACACAAGGAGGGATATGATTGGGTGGAAAGTATGCTCTTTGACATAGGACTATTAAACAACTACACCAACACAGCTATCGCATTCACAGAAGTAGTACTGAGCAACAACTTTCTATATTTTGAAGGACAACTATTCAAACAAGTGGAGTGGCAATGGGTGCCTCATCTGCTTTGCCAACCTATTCATGGCATATTGGGAGAAGCAATTTGTGTTCAATAGTACATTTGCTGACAGTTGGTAATTTTATATTAGGTACCTGGATGACATCTTTATCATTTGGACTGATTCTTTGATGAAATTGAATGATTTTTTAATGTACATCAACAATAGCACCCCCTTTCCTAAATTCACCCACAACTTCGACAAGGACAAGATAGCATGTCTTGATGTCCTAGTTTCAAAAGATTATTCAAAGGGTTGCTTTAGTTCCAACATTTTTCATAAGAAAACTTTTTCTAATTCTTATCTCCACTTCAACAGTTGGCATCCCAAATTTCAAAAAAGAGCAGTTGTCAAGCGACAACTAGCCCGACTCCTTCAGATGGTATCGGATGATGCAGTGGTGGAGACTGAAAAACTTTTGGTTATGTTTACCTACAGAGGTTATCCATCAAAGATGAAGCATGTGACAAAATGAATAAGGGTCTGTACCACCCCCTATTACCAATCTTTGATAACTGCTGTCATTCTTCATCTTCAGTAGGGCCACTGACCTCTGGTGATCATAACTCAGACACGTCGTATGAACAAGCCTTGATTGTTACTTTTTCTTTAAACACCTACCACGTTGTTGATGTGGTTAATCAATTTTGGCCTGTTGTTACTTCCATCAATGATGGTAATGTACTGTTTGGATCCAAACCTAAGATAGTATTTAGGAAAGATAAATGTTTTAAAAGTTTACTGGAAAGGAATTTGGGTAAACTTAATACCAATAGACCAAAAGGTATGTACAAATGTAACCACTGTAACTACTGTCAAGATATACTCTGTTGCAAGTCATTTTTCATCAAAGACAAGGAAATTGAGGTGAAAAAAATATTTTAATTGTTCATCCAGATGAGTGGATTATGGTGCACTTTGCCAACAGTGTAAAGCATTTTACAATGGCAAGACTGGTTGAGCTTTGAAAGAGAGAATATATGAACATCGTGATGAAATCAAGAAAGGGAAGACAATTAATTCACTGTACAGGCATATTTCTGCCTATCCTGGTCACCTTTTTAAATTTGTGGTGATAGATTTCTTGGAACTAGATCCAAGGGGCTTTTACACTGACTAACATCTTCTCAAGAAAAAGCTCATATGGATTCTTGTCTGTGACGCCCTTACCCCCCCCCCCCACCGGTTTGAATGAATGTTGTTCTATTACACCTATATTAAAGCTAAAAAGTCTTGAGGACTGATAATGCCATAATACTCATACATTTGTCGCTGTAACACTCATTTTTTGGACCATTTCCATTCTCACCATTATTTTTATTGTTACAGTCACGTTCATTTTTCATGCAATTTTAAATGATATTCACAATTCTTGTTGAAGTTTTATAATCGATGTGTTTACTAAACTAAAGTTGAGTCATGTGAATATTTGATCACATGTATTAGGATTATTTACGGTTGGAGATAACCATATCAAGCAGTCCCGAAGAAGTCTTTGCTAAAAACAAAAGCGCACGACTACATTTGGTCTGTTTTTGCTGTCAATAAATTGGATTTGTGGTTTGGACTTGGGTTTGTGTGGTCCCTGGGCCTCTACCTTCACTACTTGTGGTTCTTGGTTCTTTTCTTTTGGACTTGTTTCTGGAATCAACTCAGTCTGGTTTCCTTAAGGGCTGATCATGCATACTCAACCTGCTGAAATGGATGACGGCAAAATGTGCATACTTCCTACCTTGACCTGGATACGGCATATGATACAATACTCCACTCAGGTATTATAAGCAAACTCATGGATACTGGTATAAATGTCTGTGCTACTGGCTGCATAGCCATCTGGCCTTCAGACAGGACCCAGGAAGTTAGGCTAGCATAGACCAACTCCACAAAAAGGCTGGCCACTAGCAGAGTCCCTCAGGACTCTGTGCTGTCCCCTCTACTTTTTGACATCTACTTCCTGGGAATCAAGGCCAATGTCAAGGGCTTCTGACAGACAAAGTTTGCAGATGATTGTAAACTATAAACAGTCATAGAATCCTCCCAAGACATTAACATCCTACAGGATGGACTAACAGACTAATGGACAAGTGACAAACCCATGGCTTCACAAACAATGCCAAGAAATGCATAATAGTACCCTTTGGGATATCAGCCATGCCTGGAAACAATAACACATTCTAATAGTAGCACCGGTAGTCAGGAGATTTGAGTACATCTGTAAAAAATAAACTTGCTTTCAAGTAAGATATGTCGAAGACAGTAAAGAAATCATCCGGTGTTGCTCAGATTATTAGCAAGGGCATGGTATCCTGGTCCAGGGAGGTCATTGCTCCAGGGTACTCAGCTCTCATCATTCCCATCAAGTACAACACTCACTTTGGAATGTACTTGGCCAGGGACATGTAACTACATGTCCACATAGGTTCCTCACAAAAAGAATATGGGGCTAAAACAGCATGTCCTATGCAGATGTATATACTTGTTTCCTACAGACTGTTGAGATGCAATCTATGCCTGGTATACAAGCCATCCTTTCATCCCACCACGATGGACCTTTTGCATAGCCACAAAATGAATAGCATCAAAAATTACTCAATCTAAGGATTTAAACTTTGCTTGAGACATAAATAGGACATGTTAGAGGGACAGGTATGTCTCTCAGAAATCCCCTTCTCTGAAGTAAGATTCCCATCCATGTGATGCAAAGCTCTTCGCTAACCCCATTCAAGAGGAACCTGGACTGGTGGATGGGAACGCTAACCCCATTCAAGAGAAACCTGGACTGGTGGATGGGAACGCTAACCCCATTCAAGAGGAACCTGGACTGGTGGATGGGAACGCTAACCCCATTCAAGAGAAACCTGGACTAGTGGATGGGAACGCTAACCCCATTCAAGAGAAACCTGGACTAGTGGATGGGAACGCTAACCCCATTCAAGAGAAACCTGGACTAGTGGATGGGAACGCTAACCCCATTCAAGAGAAACCTGGACTGGTGGATGGGAACGCTAACCCCATTCAAGAGAAACCTGGACTGGTGGATGGGAACGCTAACCCCATTCAAGAGAAACCTGGACTGGTGGATGGGAACGCTAACCCCATTCAAGAGAAACCTGGACTGGTGGATGGGAACGCTAACCCCAAGAGAAACCTGGACTGGTGGATGGGAACGCTAACCCCATTCAAGAGAAACCTGGACTGGTGGATGGGAACGCTAACCCCATTCAAGAGAAACCTGGACTGGTGGATGGGAACGCTAACCCCATTCAAGAGAAACCTGGACTGGTGGATGGGAACGCTAACCCCATTCAAGAGAAACCTGGACTAGTGGATGGGAACGCTAACCCCATTCAAGAGAAACCTGGACTAGTGGATGGGAACGCTAACCCCATTCAAGAGAAACCTGGACTGGTGGATGGGAACGCTAACCCCATTCAAGAGAAACCTGGACTGGTGGATGGGAACGCTAACCCCATTCAAGAGAAACCTGGACTGGTGGATGGGAAATCAGAAACACACACTGGGTCTAGCACCTGTTTCTGTAATGGACAATTGTACCATAGTATATGTAGCTAACGGGGGTATGGGGGGGTGCAGGGTGGTCGCCCCCATGGAAAATGTGTTTCACTTTACCAGAAACACCTTCGCTACTTATATATACTAACTCAGTGATCACACTACAGTGGGGAAACGGGTATATTGCCTTATCCCTACTGTACTGTGTTTCAATTAACTGATTTATGTGAAAGTGCACTTTCACTGAAGTGGGTCTCTGCTTTCTGGTGTTCAAAAAAGTGTGTTTTCGAACAGTAGTCGTCCCATATATATATATATATATATATATATATATATATATATATATATATATATATATATATATATATATATATATATATATATTTAGAGAGAGAGGTGGATAGATACATACAAACACAGACACACAGTTTTCATAGTCTAAAGGTACAATAAAGGAAGAGCACATGTACACACAGGCATTTAAGCAGTGGCGGCTGGTGACTTCAATCAAAGGGGGGCTGCAGGAGATAGCCAAATGGGTGGGGTCAATGGGAAGGGGTGTGGACAACTAGAAAGGGGAGGAGCTATGCTCAAAACCACAAAAACTCAACTTTAGTTAAATATGCTGCCCTGGGTGCCAAACCCTCATTATGAGAGTCCAATCAAGACAAATGAAGTGTAAAAGAATAAAAATATTTCAATGCATTGGCTGCTTGACAGCTTACTTAATATCTAGATGGAAACAAAAAGGTGAGGCATAAAAAAATAAATTACTTTTCTCCTTGCACTGCAGTTCTAATTATAATTTATATTCAGCTTTATTAAAGTACCAAGTAACATGCTGAAAGTAGCAATCTCTGTGATACCCCCACTTGTAAAAATGAGTATCCAAAAAAGACCTGCTGCCTGACAGCTATCTACTTGTTTCATCATGATCAAAGTAAAAAATGAAAAGCAAACAAGCTCAAAATACATTGCTTAAAGGATTACTGTACAGGTTATGGACCACACATGAATGGCATTCTGTTTAGCTTACAGGTAAAACCCTCAGAGATCACTGGAAGTCTCCAACAAGTGTAATGAGCTTCTTAAAATAATGTAATCCTGTTCTTTATTACAAATACTGTCATATGCATTTCAATACCCAACACTTATACCTACAGAAAGGCTTCAATGTTGGCAATTCTTTAACAGTATGCTTATTAAAGCTTACTTGCATGTTATGATCTCAGACAAGTTTATCTGATAGTCATTAAAGCATTGCTACTTAAAACACAGAGCAACAGGCACTTTGAGTAATAAGCATAAATCAACAGTACAAAAATATAACAGAAACCAGACCATTCTGCAAAATCAAGAACCGATGAAAAGCCACTGTAGTACTTGTGTCTAACTTGGATGGGGGGATACCCTGCACATTTACACTGCACAACTGCTTCTTGCCTTGCTTGGACACATCCAGAGTCACTACATGGGGGAGTGGGGTGCAACAAGTATGTCACAATTTGAAATGTCTCTGGCTGATTGATGGCCCTGACACATTTGTCATACCTCTCAACCTCAGAGCAAGAAATCTAGACAAAGCCATACAAAGAAGTGGGACAAAGGCCCAAAAATAAGGACAATTTTTAAATATTGCTCTAATAAACTTAGAAAGATAATAGAATAGGTCTTGCATTAGTATGAATTTTCTGAAGGGTATAAAATCTGAAACTCAAATGTCTGTCATTTTCTAACTTCAGTCTTTAATGATTTACCACTAATTTGCCAAAAAAACAATTTTATGAAAAATGGACCAAAAATGTGATGCAAAAATATAAAATAGCCACACAATACAGCTGGGAACCTGTCAAAGAAGGGACACTTTTTTAATAATTTTTCCATATACTGCTGTGTCTCCTAGATCCAGTCGCTAACTTGGGTATGTACAGACGTTTCAACAGCATATTTTATGGGCTAAGCGCATGTGAATATCATTCAAGAGTAAGCTGTTGTTGACCATTGTTGTAGTTAATTATTGTTCGTATCTATTGGTTGATTAATCACTATCGCATGTAGCAAAGTGTAACTTGAACTGATAGAAGCATAGGAAGAATTACGCTCTGTATTGTTTTGATTTGTAAACTACCAAAGTATACTGATTTTTACAGGCCAAACTCTGTTAATTACTACAAATAGCATTCTAAGGAGAATACTCTGCTTATAAGTATTGTTTATTGCCACTAAAGTAAAAGCTGCTACATTGTCTCTCCTTTCTGATATCTCTCCCACAGGTGCTGTCCTCTGTGTACCTCCTTTTCCACCCGTGGACCAAAACCTAAGTCTATTTCCTGCCCTATAAGCGGCATGTACTAAAAGTACTAGTGACCAAGCCGAGCGCTGGCCAAAAGCTGCCCTCGCTGCATAGAGTATGGGAAAAGTTCTCAACATCTCCAGTCATTTAAAAATAAAGTAACGCTCTAAATAAGGTACGCGACCAAACGTTGCGATTAAACAAGCTGGATTTTTTCACGTTTAAAGACCTTAGAAGTGAATTTAAACCTTCTGTTAGAACGCTAGCTCTGGGTATAGGAACAACGGCAGTAAACTATAAGCACCCTGTAACTTAAACAGTAGCCATAAAATATATTTATCTTACGTATAGTGTGCCAAGCAGCACTGTTTTACTATTGCTAACTGTGTCAGCTATCGCTGTAAATCACAAGATTGCCATTATTACCTACCTGGTATTCACCTAGAACTTAAACCTGGGAACAGGATTATCCCCGCTCCACTTGCCCTCGCTGTGCTCGGGCTCGCTCCGCGCCTCACCCTGCCCCCGTATCCCACCCGCCCCCAGTACCCCCAAATTTATAGTAACGTAGCCACACCTCCTCATTATCCTCTAGCCATTCACAATCACTGATATACTTATCCCCCCAAATCATCATATATATACACAATCATCATATATCCCGCATATATTAATGCTCCGTGAGTTATAAGTTAATGAAATCTGTACCGACCATCACAAATATGGTAAAAATAAAAACTTTGTGTTTTCTATTACCACTGTTAGTTAGTTTATATCAAATTAGCAAATATGAAGACCAACCATACATAGGATACCACTACCCCAGACAACAGACGAGAACCTCAGGATCCCCACTCTCTATTAAAGTTTATAAGCAACAGCCTTGCTGTATAAAATCTAATACCATCTATCACCACCGAATCAAAATAAACCAAAACCATCCCAAAACCAAGCAAACCCAGAAACTACTACAGAAATTCTTAAGACTCTTAGAATATTTCAGTAAAAATATCACCAGGGATGGAGATATCCACCCCAATCCTGGCCCCATATCAACAAATAACCCTGACTGCCCTGTATCTCCCCCAACGACATCCCATTCTCTACAAATTTACCACCTAAATATTAGAAGTGTCAACAAGAAGGTACATAATTTGCACGCTCTCCTAGATACTCACCTACCACATATAATATGTCTAACTGAAACCTGGCTAAAACCAGAGATCAAAGATAATGAGCTCATCCCACCTGGGTACAATATACATAGGAACAACAGAATAAAAAAAAGGGTGGTGGCATTGCTGTACTCTATAAAAGTAACCTTAACATTACTATTAACACTACCCAACCACCACAAATCTCTAACCAGGGATCAAAGATGATGAGCTCATCCCACCCGGGTACAATATACATAGGAACGACAGAAACAAAAAAAAGGGTGGTGGCGTCGCCACACTCTATAAAAGTAACCTTAACATTACTATCAACGCTACCCAACCACCACAAATCTCTAATGCTGAAATACTCGCCTTGAAAATTCAATTGAATAAAGAAAAAAGCATAAATTTAGTTATGTATATCCCTCCTGGGAATAATTCTAATACTTTGGAGTATATATTAAGCTGGCTAACTAATAACTATCCACAAGAAACTATAATTATGAGTGATAGTAACATTGACTGGAACCTATGTTCTACGGAAAATAACCCCACTCACATTAACCTTCATGGTTTCTCACAAATTATAACCACCTCCACTAGAATAGGAAACTCCAATCAAAAAGAAAGCATTCTTGATTGGATCCTTATAAACAGTCACCCCCACATGTATAAGTCCGGGACCCTACCAAATGACATTAGTGATCACCTTATAACATATATTACTAAAAATAAACCAGGTTACTCCACAGTCCCAGTCTATAGATCAGTCAGAAACAAAAAAAAGTTTGACCTCACAAAATTTAAAAATGAGCTAAAATCCTGTAATTGGACAACACTCAAATATCTCCCTCTAGAGGAAGCAGTAGAACACTTCAACACCACTTTCCTATCCATACTAGATACTCACGCCCCCAAAAGACTCATCAAAACTAAAACTAAGATTGCACCGTGGCTCTCAATAGAATCTAAACTTAAAATCAAACTCAAAAATAAGGCTTGGGAAACCTGGCGTACAACCAAATCTATCTTAGACCGCACTAAATTCCAACAACTAAGAAATGTAACGAAAAAAGCCATACTAGCTGACAAAAAAAACTATTATTGCCTACTACAGAATAAGCACCAAAATAACCCTCAAAAATTTTGGGCAGGCTTAAATAACCTTCTCCACCCAGGTAAGTCGTCTACTCCGACCTCAGAAGTAGCAATGGATAAAGACCCTGAAGAAATAGCCAATACCTTCAATACTTTCTTTACAAACATTATCCAAACCTTAGCCAACCAACTATCCACCAACAACCTAACAGTTATTGAGAATATCCCACAACCTATAAATACCTTCAACCTAAAAAGTGTCCCTACATTCTCAATAAGAACCCTATTACAAAAACTTAAGCCAACTACTCCCTCAGCAGACCTACTCCCAGCAGAATACCTACAAAAAGCTGCAGATGTCATAGCCTACCCTGTTTCTATCCTTATCAATCGGACCTTTATCGAGTCTACAATACCGTCTTTATGGAAAATATCCCACGTTATTCCAATCCATAAAGGGGGGTCCTCCACAGAACTATCTAACTATAGGCCCATAGCTATAATGTCCCCTTTAGCCAAAATTATGGAAAGATGTATGCGCATAAACAACTCCTCCAATATCTTATCCATAACAAACTACTAACTAGTTCTCAGCATGGCTTCAGACCCAAACACAGTACCACAACGGCCCTCCTCTCCTTTACAGACACAATAAATCACAACCGTAATGACAAAAATGTGTCTTCAGCCCTCTTTCTAGATCTATCAAAAGCATTTGATATGGTCAACCATCAACTACTTTTGGACACCTTAAAAAATCTCTACCTGGATAACTTAACTCTAGACTGGTTCAAAGCCTACCTCTCTGGCAGGAAACAAGCAGTACTGTGCCAGAATAAACTCTCCAACTTACTACCTAACACCATTGGGGTCCCTCAAGGGTCCATATTAGGTCCACTTCTCTTCTCGGTCTTCATTAATGATCTCCATAAAGCCAATCCTGAGGCCACCTGTATTCAATATGCGGACGATTCTACACTAGTTTGTTCGTATATATCTCCTGATAGACTAGTAACCAAAACTCAAAGTTGCTTTACCAAAGTGGAAAACTGGCTATCTGGTCGTCAGTTAATCCTAAATCCAAAAAAAAACTAAATTATTGCTCTTTCAGCCAACCCACAAACATCACCTTATCGACTTCTCTATAACATCAAAAAATGGTACAATTATCTCCCCAGACCCTCACACGAAACTACTAGGAGTCACTATTGATAATAAACTCAAATTCGACACACATATTAACTTAACCATTAAAACAGTAAACAAAAAACTAGGATCGCTATATAGAATTAAAAATTTCTTAACCTCAACGGCAAAAGTGACCATTGCCTGGACACATTTGCTCTCCACCCTTCTTTATGCATCCACAATATTTACCAACCTGAACAAAACCAACTTAAATAAACTATCCTGCTCATACAATCATATTGCAAGATTTGCAGCAGGAACTCCATATAGAACTCATCATTGTATCAACCTAAAAAACCTAAGATGGATAGAACTCCCCAACCTTGTTAAAGTTACCCAACTCACTGAGGTATTTAAAATACTCAAATACCCTGACAAATGTCCTTCACTTGAGAACTTAGTCTTACCATATACCAACCTAAATAGTCTACGCTCTGCTAACAGACCACTCTTGAAAATGGTCAAAGCTTTCAACGCAGGAGGGGATGCACTTTTTACAAATGCCATTGGAAAAGTCTGGAATTCTCTTCCCCCTAGTATTCTCACTATTACTTGTCTACCTCAATTAAAAAAACAACTGTTTCACCACTTTGTCGCAATGGCTATGCCAATGCTCATTTTCCTGACTAACCCTATCCAGGTTCCTAAATGGCTTCCTTTCCTTACTCAAACCTAAATCCTCTTGTATTTTTTCCTGTAAAAACTCTCTTATAATAGACCTTTATCTACCAGTTTTCTCATAGGAATAGTTGACTTCTTACCCCATGATCAAGGCTTTTTTCTGTTCTTTTTATCAGTAGACTGTTTTTAAATGAAATTACCTATAGAAATGATATTAATATAATTAAGACATTGTTTTATTCTTATTCTATCACATCATTGACAATGTACTAGTTGAATCTCCCACAATATCTATTATGTAAATAATGGAATCTTCATTTTATGGTTTGTTTGTTTTTGTCTGTTTTTTGTCTGTTTTTATCTGTATTGTTTGGAGCTTTTCTCCCCGGCCTCCGCTGAAAATGGACATGTATCCAGTCGGATTTCTCCCGGTTAACAAATGTAAAATAAATAAAATAAATAAATAATAGTACTGCTAACTTGAGCAGCTGACAAAATAAAAGAATCTACATGCATTTCTGAAATAAAAGTAATCTATAACTCTGATTATTACAGTTATTTCTAAATTTTAAACCCTCCATGCTTTCTTCCAAAATTGCTATTCTGCGGAGAGATTATTAGGGGAAGAGCAACATTTTGAGCCAAATTTGGGGACAGTTGAGAGGTTTGGTTATGCCTAATTCTATAAAGCAATTTATTTGCATATTCCTCTCAACCTGTTAATGCAGGAAATCTGGACAAGGCCAAATATATTGGGGGAACATATAAACAGTACTAAAAATTGCTCTTGTATAAACTGAGACAGTTGATAGCACAGGTCTTACTTCAGCATATATTTTTCTGAAGGTTATGAAGTCTGAAACTCAGTGTGTCATTATTTAGTGACTTAATTCCTAAATGATTTTCCAGAAAACCACAAATATTATGAGGAACAAACCAAAAATAAGAAGCAAAAATCTATTCATTCTGTGAAAATCTGGACAGTTGGGAGGTATAGTTCATCTGGGGCTGTCTCCGAGTTTGCCGCCCTTCCCACTCACAAAATCATGGTCGAATGGAGCCCTCCCCCCTGCAGCCATTCCAATGATCCATTACTTGGCTATTTCACTCCATTTACCATAAACACTAATGTGCATACTGCTTTACTTCTATGATGATCTGGATTTCATTTGAAAGTTTTATTTTGCATTTTACAGCACAAACACTAAGACATCTGCTAAACAAAGCAACGCAGTCTCACAATGAAAACAGGCTTAGTATTAAAAACTTCTCTGCCCTTGAAACGCACATTCAATGAAACAGCATTGAAACCCACATTCAAAGAAAATACATTTTGCCAGTGGAAGATAAAGATTAACTTTGGGCTGTTTTCAAATCATAGGCCCCTTGCACATGAAACATACATGTGCTCTTTAATACACCTTCCTGATTCTACTAAATTATATTCCTTGTACAATACAGTACAGTTGTTAGACGGCATTTTAAATATATTGTTTTGAACATTTTTCCAGTAAACAATGAAACAAAATGCATGCACCAATGACAAATCTACCCAATTCAGAACATTTCCATCATAAAAGTCTACTCAACCTTCTACAGTCCACCAATATCAGTAAATATGTACAATTTCTGAAGTAGTAAAAGTCATCTAAATAATTCCACATTAAAGAAATCTGTAACAATGAAGAGGTTGCTGCTAGCAACCAACTACATATGTCACTGTTTATTCATCTACAAATAAAGTGCCTGTTGCCCTTGAGGAATAAATTGCCTATGTTGCATGCATTAAAAAAAAATAAGCTAGTAATATTGCAATAGGGACTGTATGGCAAACTGATAACAGGTTCATAGTTACTAGGTATCTTTGCAAAAAGGACTGCAGCATCCACCCACTTTACAACACAGTACAGTATCAGCAATGCATCTATCTACTGCGGGAGTAGAACCCACAGCCTTCTGCATCAAAAGCAAGTACACTACCTGTTGTGCTATTAATGCAAGCAGACTCAGAATAAGCAGCACTAAAGTTTTGTTCCCCTGCAGCTCTCAGCTCCTTGAAAAATCTACTCGACACGCAGTTGTATCTCTGAACTTTGCAAAACAAGAAATCTGGAAAAAGCTGAAATTTATTGGGGGGGGGCACATTTTAAACATTGCTTGTATAATGTTGGAAAGTTGCTAGAATAAAATGCTGTGTTACCACCATACATTTCAATGCCACGTCTGTAACCCAGGGGACCCTGTGCAAAACAGTCAGAGAAACATACCACTATGCCAAATCAGCTGTTTTGTAAAAGAGAGGAAGACAAACTTAAATGGCTACCATTTAGTGAATTCAATTCTCAGCATAGCTGTCAACCTCTTGGCACAAAACACCTGAACAAAGCCAATAATGGGGGGAAATACAGCCCCCACACATATTCAGTGAATTCAGTTCTCACTATAGCTCTCAACCTCTTGGCAAAAAAACATGTGGACAAAGCCAGTAATGGGGGGGATACAGCCCCCAAATATTCAATGAATACAGTTCTCACCATAGATAACTCTCAAGCACAAGTACCTGGACAAAGCCAATAATGGGGGAATACAGTCCCAAAAATAGGGAAACATTTCAAATATCCATGTTATAAACTTAGACAACTGCTAGAACAATTTTGTGTTACCATGTACTTTCTGAAGAATATGAAGTCTGAAATTCAAATGCCTGTTATTTTTAAACATTTAACCAGTAAACTAGTCTGACTTGGAACAAAATAATTTTCAGCAGAGCAGAGAAATGCCAATCTCATCTTTGCAAGATGAGAACAAACAGACACCACACAGAAGGCACCCTAGCCAAGAATCAAACCAGAGAACCTGTAGCTGTTAGGCAACAATGCTACCAGTACACCACTACACTACAGACTTTGCAAGGAAAAATGTAGATACAGAAACCACAGATTTTATGAGGAACAGAACAAGTATAAGGCAAAAATCAGCAAGTTTTTTTTAGAAATGGTGGTGGATAGGGAATTCAGGTCCTTGCCACCTTCATCCAAGGTACAGGGTTCAAGCCTGAGTATCTCTATCCACCACCATTTGCTCTCTCTAGCCACCAGTATACAGTAACTGAGGCATTACACACACACACACACACACACACACACACACACACATCTCACCCAGTGACCTGAAGTAATCCAAGCAGCAAAACCATCTGCGACATGGAGCAATCCAGCCAGTGACCAAAACCTGTTACATCTACCTCCTGAATTAGCCTGTGCAATGAAAGTCCTGTGAGAGCAGCTCACCTCTCTCAGTCGTGATTGGATCTGCCTGCAGCCGAAGCAGTCTGGACCTCCTTTTCTGTGCGGTCGTCCCCGCACTGATTCCTGGGTGCATTTGCAGCAATGATTGCTGGGTACCTTTCTATCTCTATCTCTATCCGGACTACTGATAAAGGCAGTCTGGATTCGTGATTTTTTTTTTCTGTTTGTTTTTTTAGTTTTAAAGATTTTTCTTTTTTTTTTTCTAGGTGGGAAGGCTGCAGTCCGGCAGTCCGATACCACGAGCCGCCCCTGCATTTAATAGTGTTTTATGAATGTAATGCAGCTTGCAGACCTGGGCTCTAAAAACCTCAGCAAGTGCACAATGCGATTTATACCAAGTCAGATAAATCATACCAATGTGTAGCTCAAAGCAAGGAAGCAATTAAATCTAGCTAGTTTAGTGGTTATCAAAATCAAATAGAAGAAGCCAGCATTACTATTTATTTCACTTCTCAGCATTGCTTTGCCTTTTTTTTTCCTAACAACTTACTTGGGTGCTTGGCTTCTAGAAGCTTCCAGAAGTGACACAAACTGGATAGTTCAGTAGAATAAGCCTATAAATAAAAATGGCTTTGATGGTACTGTTCACATTTTTGTTTGTAAATAGCAACATATAACTTTGTTATAGGCGCAAGTAATCAACCATTAATAACAGGGTTCTGTTTATCCTAACATCCATATTCTTTCAGTACTCAACTGTGTTCTATTGGGGACTTTTTGCCATTTGTAGTGGTTATACAAACATTATTCTGGTTAATCATAACAAAATAGCTGCATGATGTGTTTGCCTTGTTTTTTAAAGAGATAATGAAGTAAAACTAATCACTAAACTCTTGCTAACAAGGCACGTCTTGAATTTTTTTAAAGTCTGTATCCAAGTTCAGCAAGAAGCCATGCAAATAATTTGCACTTTTGACTGCTGTGGAAAAATGTGAAGCAACATTAACTTTGCAGCTGAACCCAGAGAGATTTGCTTTCAAGAAGGAGTTCATATACCGTACCACGTGCATGACTTTTAGAGCATCTTCACACAGCAGGCTGTCCCCTTACACTATCTCTAGACGCCTCACTTTACCTCAATATGACCTCACAGACTTTCAGACCTGATGAGGCCTTTTATCAAGTGAAAAGGAAGCTTGTTTCAAAGTCCCAGAGCTATAAAACACTTGCTAATATAGTTGCTGCACTTATCTACAAGAGAACATTGGACTAACAAATGCAGGGCAAATTATTAAGGCCCGACAACTGTGCTGCAGTCTGTTTTGTAGTATGGCTATGCCTAATGTAGTTATAGAAACATAAATAATCCTTAGACTTAGAGGTTGCATTTAAGAACAACATTAATTGTTTTACTGGGGAATGTGCTTATGTAACTTAACAGTAGAAATAAAACGAGGCTGTAGGATGCCCCATTTGAATAATGGGATTGTATATTTTATTATTTTATGCTGAGTATAGACAAAGGAAACTCAAGTGCTAATAGAGGTGAAAAAAAAAACAGATAATATAAACAGCACAAGTTAAAACTAGAAGTTTGCAAAACTCAGGTTTATTATGTAAAATCTCTGCCTTAGGGAGGTCGGAAATTAGTGTCTCTCAACTTGGCAAACTCACCAAAGATAGCCAAAAAAGCCAGCTGGTCAAAAAGAGCTTTCTTGCTGTTTAGTTCTACTGCAGCTATAGAGAAAAAAATATACCCCCCATTAGTATGCTTATATGTAGGACACTTACACATGCAATATCTCCTAATGCTATATCCACCACACTAACAAAGTTACTGAGGCATAAAGATGGTTCCATGGCATAGATGAATACTGTATTGACCATTACATAGGTGACCCCCTTCAGTGCAAGGGACTGCAGGGGAAGGTATGACTGAGCAATCTGCACCAGGTCACCCACCCTGGCAGTAGTAAGGAGTGAGATAGCCTAGAACACTATTGCACTGAACACAGGTCGAGACTGTAAACTCCTATGGTATGAAAGAAATTCCTTAATCCTGCTCAATCCACCACTCTCCATCTCCTACCACCTCAAATTCCTATGAGAGCATAGTTTCCCAGTTTAACTCCCACTTCATCAACTCTATACTATCCCTCATAAAAAAATGACAACAATCCCCTTAAATCAGTTACTACAGGATCCCTGCCAGTTCAAACCAATATCAAACAACTTATGAGCAAACTAAAACCCGCATCCCTTGCTGCTGACCTACTCCCTAATGAAACCATCAGATTGGTAGCAGATGCCAACTCCTATCCTATCTCCATTCTGATCAATTGGTCCATTTCTGAACATTACATACCCAAGCTCTGGAAAATCTCTCATCATACCTCTGCATAAAGGTGGCTCCTCAGCTAACTTGCCTAACTACAGACTCATTGCCATACTCTCAATAGCCAAAATCCATGAAAAATGCATGCACAAACAACTCCTACACTACAAAGTAACAGCCTTCTCTCTAAATCACAACATAGTTTTAGACCCAAACACAGTTCCACAACCCCCCTAATTAGCTTTACCAATATAGTCAACCAGCTTGGAAACAATGGCCAAATCTTCTCATCCATTTTCCTTGACATGTCTAAAGCTTTTGACATGGTATCCCACCGAAAGAATTAACTTCCTTAAATGTCCCCAAAAAAGCCTTAACCAGGTTTTACAGCTACATATCTGGCCACCAGCAAATAGTTAAATGGCAAAGCAAACTCTCTCCTCTACTACCTGTCTCAGTAGGTGTCCCTCAAGGGTCAGTCCTAGGACCACTGGTCTTCTCTATATTTACCAAACTCTCCACTGCTACTACCCTAGCTTGCATCATACAACATGCTGATGACTCTTCCTTCATATGTTCGGTTCCATCCCTTTTACATCTTGAAAGAGCACAAAATCCCACCCTAGCTCTCCAATACCACTCAGCTTCCTTAACCTAGTACTCCTAAATCCATCTAGGCTTTTTTCTTACTCTGCTCTCAGTTTACCTACCTCCTACACCCCAATATTCACCCAGACATATATGCTAGGATAATGTCAAAATAACTGCCGATTTGTTAGGATGTTAGCTAAATAACTGCTTAAGAGTTGACAATGTGCTGTAAAGCTTATTGTTTAAGGAAATTAAACTTACCTGTGAAATTTAGTCTGCTTAAATTTTACTTTTTCCTGTATGTTATATTTTGCTGTTTCCTGTAAGTTATTGTTTACTTTAGACATTTTATTCACTGATTTACTACCTCATCTGTTATACATTGTTATGAACTTTTACTTAGCATGTATCTCTTCAATGTGAGATGTTAACATACTATTTCTTGCATTTCTGGCAACTTCCATCATTGTATTATGAACTTTTGCATTTGGAGCTTTTCATTCCAGGCCTCTGCTGAAAATGGGCTCCTGGCCCAGTCGGACACTCCAAGCAAACAAATGTAAAACAAAAATATAATCAGTATGGTGATAATCAACTAGCATAGTTATAAAGATGAGAAAACTAATGTGTGTAAAATAGCACACATTTAATAATCACCACATTGTAATTTTATGAAAAATGTCTGCATGTGAAATACAGGAGTGCAGACTACAGTTAGCTTTCAAGCCAAATATATATTTCTCATGTTTCTGTCACTGCAGTTGGACTTTCTGGAGACATTAATTTATATGCAGGCCTTGCCTTAAGTACTACCATCTATTGCTTCACTGGACAAATGCAGTTTAAATAACAATGTAGGCCCTGCCTTAAGTACTACAATGTATAGCTTCACTGGACACATGCAGTTTAAATAGCAATGCAGGTCCTGCCTTAAGTACTACCATCTATTGCTTCGCTGGACGCATGCAGTTTAAATAACAATGTAGACCCTGCCTTAAGTACTACCATCTATTGCTTCGCTGGACACATGCAGTTTAAATAACAATGCAGACCCTGCCTTAAGTACTACCATCTATTGCTTCGCTGGACACATGCAGTTTAAATACCATTTAATGCTTCACTGGACACATGCAGTTTAACAAATGGGTACAGCCTGAAACGTGGGCTTTTTATCACTGTCCATCACTCATAGCTGAGTTAGAATCCTAGCTGAAAGCCTCCTCCCACATTGCTCCTTATGTTACCTCAGTCATACCATGTAGAGAACATGCTAAATTTAAAACAGAAAAAGGCATTGTTCTTCTGATGGGAAGAAAAGGCAAAAAGGCACAAATTTTTCTCTTAATCAATCAAAAAAAGTAATGGAGCCTCACATTTCAATTCCAACTGGACACTAATTAAACTTTAGCATGTTGATGGAGGTTGTAATGAATGTTTCAGTTCTACATCCACCATACCCCCGTCCCCAGTCACTGTTCCAGCTTTAGAAAAGTATCACCCCATCCCCAGTCACTGTTCCAGCTTTAGAAAAGTAACTCCCCATCCTCAGTCACTGTTCCAGCTTTAGAAAAGTATCACCCTGCAAATACAAATCTCATACCAAAGATAAGAAACCATCTGTGGAGACTTCAGATCAGCTGGAATTCCTTCCTACATCATACTCCTGAATAGGCAACTGAATCATCAACATCTGTCCCATCTGCTCGAGCAAAGTAGTACATTTATCCCAATATCCCAATTCTCATTGCTCCTTGATGTAGTAATTTCAAGCATTTGTAACAGGTTATCCCACCTAAACGTTCCTCCTAATGATTCTAGTCATTATACCCCTATGATATCCTACTGGTCATTCAAGACTGTCAGAATTTCCTACTCTGTTCCAAACAATTTTGATATCCTTCAAACAGTATTGTCTTGCTGACTGGTCTGGAATTTATAACTGTATGACCCCATGCCTGCTTTAATCCACTTTTTGTTATTTATTCAATGCCATTCAAAACAAATTGCTACAAATCTCAAAAAGAAAATGTAAAGGTGTAACTGCTCAAGATTTTAATTAAGAAACTCTGCTCACAGCAAGATATCCTCACTTTGGAGGACACAGACATTGGTGTACTTACTGAGACATGTAAAACCATGGATAGCATCCAGTCAGTGCAGGACTGTAATGCCTTCCACATACGTCTACCAGTTTCTGCACAGGAAAGGACAAAGGTGCAAGTGCCTCAAATGACATTATAAACAAACACACCTTAAGGCTTATGAAACAGTATGTTGCTCTTGACCTTCTCTATGTCCAAATTACCATAAGCCATGTCCCACACCATATCCTTGCAAGCTATAGGTCTTACTCTTAGATTCAGGAAACCCATAAAATATACTTAAACATACTGGAGGCACTCTCTATTCAACCCAGCACAATATTCATGCAAAAATTTAACTACCCCACTATAAAATGGGGATCATGCAGGACCCCAAATATGCAGGCCCAGAGATTCCTTGGCTTTTGTAAATGCTAACACCTCATATCAGCTACTAGGTCAGTACACTTACTAGGGATGCTAGCATCCATGACTGTGTTCTCACAAACATGGAAAAATGTTTCACCCCTCCAACT
Organism: Protopterus annectens; assembly: GCF_019279795.1. NCBI lineage: Eukaryota > Metazoa > Chordata > Ceratodontiformes > Protopteridae > Protopterus > Protopterus annectens. The sequence goes on along the minus strand of NC_056743.1, from coordinate 356,575,067 downwards.
AATGTAATGTCCTCACTGGTTAGATCACAAAACTGTATCCTGAAATAAAAATGAAATCCAGGAGCACAGCTAACCATGGAAGATTTAGGAATTACTCTAAGGCAAACTTCCTATGATTAAGTGAGACCATACCATAATTTCATCTCCCCCACCCAAACCCTACGAATGCCGCTGCCTACGTGGAATTGTTTTTTTTCCCCCTATACAGTTGAATAAATTTCATAGTATTTGTAGAGAACATCTTAATAACTATGTACACTATTTACATCAGCCTGACACTATAACAGAGCTAAATATATACAATTACTTTATAGGTATAACAATCCAGTTATCAGAGTGTATCTGCTCAGTTGTTGTAAAGTGTTAATCAATAATAAGACTTTTTTCCATGGATTGTTAATAAATGGCTTAGGATGAATCCTTAATTCTTTCATTTTAATTTCCAACAATGCTATGGTCTTCAGTAGGCTGTAGAAGTCTTCCAAAGTCAGTATTGTGTTTGTATTCCAACTTCTTGTTACTGTCCATACTAGATACATATTTGACTCATTTAAATGAGGACCTTCATACGCATTTAATAATACTAGAGCTTTAGATAAGTTAAACGATTCATTAAATAAAGCTTGTAAAACGTTTTTAATACCATTCCAAAATGGCTTAATTTTAACACAAGTCAAAAAAATGCGATTCCAATATGCATTGTGTATTTGCTCACACTTTCAACATATTCCCTTTCTGGAAGAATTAATTTTAGTAAGTCTATCTGGAGTTAAGAATGCTCTGTGCAACCATTTCCAATTAAAAACTTTCCAGTATTGTGTAAAGGATGCATGTTTTATTGATAATAAAATATTTGATTTAATTTCTTCAGATAGCTGTAATGACTATCCTTTTGTTATATACTTCCAATATGAGGATTTGGGTGTTTTATAATTTATCAATATCTTCTAAAATTTCGAAAATACTATTTCCCATATCATATTCATTATATACGATTTCATATAGGTATTTCTTAAGTTTAGGTATTTCTTTAAATGAAGAATTACTAATTATTCTGCATAAATCTTGCGAATACATCAGAATGCTTTGCATAGTTAGCCAATCTTGTTGTGGAATTTTGTATGTTGTTTCTATTGTTTGCATATCCAGAACTTTTAGTTCTTTGATACATTGAAACCAACAAACAAATCCTTTCTGTTCCCAGGAATTAATTATTTCTCTGTATATTTTATGTGGATAGCTCTTTGTAACTATGAATGGTGTAAAAGATCAAACCAGATTTTTAAATCTATATTTGAATTAATACTTTTCCTAAATGAGTCAATGTAATAATTAATCATACGTGTTTTAGTGGGCTTAGTTATATGATATTGCATACTAATACATAATATGTGGCATGGCAAATTGTTTTTATATGTTATTTGAAATTTGTTTGTAAATCAAATCCATTTATTGATATTACAGTTAGTAATTCTCTTGAATTTGGATAAGTCCAAATTATTCTGCAATCTGAGATGGTTTTAGATATTGATGTTTTTATATATTTTTCTATATCAGGAAAGTTTAATCCTTCTGGTTTCCATGGTCTGATATGATGCATTAAAGCTATTCTGTTTCTTTTGGGAAACCACAAAAATTTTATTAGGCATGAGTTTATTTCTTTGAGTATATTCCTTTCTAGTAACAGTTGTATTGCCTAAGCTATATACAGAATCTTGGGTAGTAAAACCATTTTCATTAACTGTAGTCTGTCTTCAAATGTTAATATTATTTGGTTCCACTTTTCCACAGAGATTGTAATTGTATTGATATTATTGTAGCTTTTTGAGACTAATTCATTATCATTGCATAACTCGATTCCTAAATATTTTAACGTAGATTCTCATTTCCCAATAATGTGATTCCCCTTCATCTGCAATTTTTTTTATTTAAAAATAAAAAAAATGATTTTAATTGAAATGGAGTCCTGTAAAATGTGTCAATTAAAATATCTAATTCTTCTAATGTCTCATTTGTATTGGATAATGCTAATAATATATCATCAGCAAAGAAAATTACTTTAGAATTGTACTGTTCATAAACATCTACTCCTTTGATTTTTGTATTGTTACGTATTGAATCTGTCAATATTTCAATAGCCAAAGCAAATAGAATCGATGACATGGGACATCCTAGTTTAGTACCCTTTGTTATATGTATAGATTCAGAGGTGAAAGGACCTAGCTTAGCATATGCTAAATTATTTGTATATATATTCTTTAGTAGATGAACAAAGGAAGGAGGAAATTCAAATAACACCAGAAGTTTGAATAAATACTCACAATTTAGGGAATCAGAGGCTTTCTCTATATCTAAGACAATTATGAGTGGTTCTTTATTAACAATCTAGAAGAGAAATTATCCTTATAGGTTCATAGGTTCATACTAGGCTATCTGCCCTAGGGCATTTATAAGCCTAGCCCAGAGTTTTGTGGCTTTCGCCATCCCTTTAGTTTGAAGGATGCTATGCCCATTATTTTGCTGTGCCTCTGTCAAGCAGTAACACTGAGGTTATCCCTGGGGTATACCTGCGATCTCCCATCCATTGGTCAAGTTTTCTCTTGAACAAAGCCAGCGAGGTGCTCTGCCTCACATGTACCGGGATTTTGTTCCACAGCATAGGGAGTCTCTGGGTGATGAATCTGTCCCTCCAGCACGTCCTATTAAAAACCCTTTTAATATTGTCATGTGTGTCCCTATGATATATAAACCCAATTTGATCATTATTTGTTGTTTTGGAAAGTGGTATTTTCATCTGTTAGTTAATATTGTCATAAATATCTTATAATCATTATTTAATAATGATATATGTCTATATGAGGTACAGAGGTTTGGGGATTTGTTTTCCTTTAGGATTGGCGTGATTAAGGAATATCTCCAAGAGGGTGGTATTAAAAAGCTTTTGACTGAATTTCTAATAGAGTTTTATGGAAGAGGGATAGTATCTTTGAAGGAAAAAGTTTATATATTTCCATAATTATGCCATCTATGCATGGAGCCTTATTATTTTTACCCTTTTTTTGTATCTGTAATTTCTTGGTAAAATATGAGTGTTTGCAGATCTAGTTTTAATGTTTCTGTTTTTTATATTAGAGCATTTTTCATCTAGATTTAATTGATCAATATGTGTATTTTATTTTTGGAAATGTTCCATATAGTGATTTCTATAGGCATCAAGAATGTCACCTATATCTGAGACAATTTTCCCTTTTTTCATGGAAGACACTTTTAATGTTATTAGCTTATGATTGTATTTTGTTTCTTGTGGATAAATTATGTAGATATTTGGGAGACGTGGCCAAGGTATTAAATTTTAGTTTTTCTAAAGCTAAACTATTTTTGTGTTAGAATTTCATTGTATTTATCATTTAATACTCAATGATTTTTATTTTTCACATTTTACTGACAAAAGTTTGAATTGTACATTTAATAATATAGAATCCCATTCTCTTCTCTGATTGATTTTATTTTTATATCAAGTTAGGGTTTTACCATATATGTAAGCTTTTAATGAGTCCCATATTGTTATTTTATTTATCTCTGTGGTGTAATTAAGATCTAAGAACTGTAATTCAGATAATAACCAGAGGTTGAACGCTTTAATTTTAGTTATATATGCTGGAATTCTGGAGTTAAAGATTAATGGTTTGTACCCATTTTGAAGTTTTAGTATCAATGAACTGTGGTCTGAAAATGGGCAGGGAGTGATTAAGAAATTAATGATTTTAGAGTGTAAGTCATGGGCAGCAAATACTTCAGTTTGAGTACCAAATCTGTGATCTTGATGGGAGCACCAAATCTGTGATCTTGATGGGAAAACAACAAAGATTTATCATCTTTAAATTTAAAAATATCTACAAGATGAAATTATTCTACTCACTTGTTTAAAGCTTTTGATACAGCAGATGCATGCAGCAGTCTTTTATTTGTAGTTTCAGAAATATCAAATATACAGTTGAAATCTCTTCCTAATATTAAGTTGGCTTTATAATTATTGGAAATGAAATCCAAGTGTTTTTAACAGTTCCTTATCCAATGCCTGGGAACCAGTATAGATTGGCTAGGGTATTCTATTATATTTAACTATTACCAATGCCATAAGGCCTTCCTTATCTTCATACTTATAAATGATTTCTGGGTTAATCACATTTGTTTTCCATAAAATTATTACCCCTTTTGTCTTATAAGTGGATTGTGCCAATATCATATATTGCTTAGGATTCCATTTGTAATGTCATTTGTTTTGAAATGAATTTCTTGAAGGAAGACAATTTGTGCTTTGTTCAGTTTTAAATATTTCAGTAGATTTGATCTCTTGCATTTTTTAAGCCACTGGTATTTAAAGAGAATAACATTAAAGCCATCTTAGGCTATTTAGACTCTCTAGTTTTTTTTGTTTTATTGCGACTATTAAACATTTTCCTCTGATAATTATAAAGTATATGTTTGAGCTTTTAAGGAAATTATCAATTTTATACTTTTGAGTGTTTACCAATAATGTAATGTTTTGGTCAGGCATACTAAAAATGTTTCTGTGAAATAAATTTAAACTAGTAATTGTTAACAAAATTAAGAGCTGCACTAGCCATGGAATGAAAATAATTCCTAATCTGATGGATAAACCTAAGTCCATCAGATCATCACTCATACCTTGACAATCCAGAACATCTGAGCTCCATATATTGAATCATGTGGAGAATATTTATAAGAGGAATAAGCAATATTTATATTATTTTAAACATATATAGTACTATTGTAGATTAGACAGGATTCTAATACAATATAAATGTCTACTTATTGTATAAGAAATATTTAAATGAAAGATAGATGACAATCAATTCAATCATACTAAAGTAGGATGTATCATATATAACACCTCAGTAAAAGATTAAAGCACATAGTTATTTAACATATTCACCCTTACTGATGAAGTCTCAAAATGTATTACTTAATATAAATAGATGGTAATGATATGTATACCTAACATTTATAATACAATGTATTTTACTAGATATATCAGAAGTTTTATTTCATTATTTGCCAGCATTTAAGTAATCACTTGGTTTGTTTTATGTAAACATTGATGAAAGTTAGTGCATTTTAATCAGTGTATCTGTCCTCCCCCATTTCCTACACATAAGGATTTTCATATCTATCATTTATTATAAAATGAGTGAAAGTGTAGGTAAAAAACAAAAAATTCACTTATTGTGATAATGATTACAAGTTCCCTTTACGTATTCATAAAATACCATTTTATGGCATATACTGAAAGTTTTTAGATTTAAATGGCAACATTATATTTTGTATAATCAGCAAAGGTTAAACTGAGTGATTGTCAATTTTATACTATTTGTTCAGAATGCGATTGTTACATTCTGTGATATTCCTAGTTCAGGCTTCTATTGTTTCCCTTGAACAACTTTATCAGTGTGATGTCATATATAAAACATTAGTTACCTTGGTAACAGCTTAAATATTATATATGGTCAGGATGGGTTCCAAAAACTACAATTCAAACTAAAGCAATTACATGACTTGTTATTCATATTTACTTATATAAGGAAATTATCATACTTCCTCTTGATGTTCAATGTAGTGTATGCAATTTATGACAAGTTAAGACAGTAATGTTATTATACGCAAACCCATGTTATTAAATCCTATTTAATATCTAAATTCAGCAGACTGCTTTATTTTATATGACAATTATATATTGTACTTCTAGATGTACCAAAATCATACATTACATAACTATTGTGTGGGGTTTGTTTTTGGCTGTTGCTTAGTTATTTGAGAGACCACAAGCCGTAATGTTTATTCTTATTATTAGATCCTTCCAAGCATGTTTATACAGTCCACAGACTTTACATTATTAGACCCTTCTACTTTCTTATTTGTTATATTTCCATCCTTACATACACACATCAGTACTTCAAGCATGGGCAGCAATGCCCATCCAGTTTTGCCAGAATACCATTCACTAGTTCATGTTGTGTGTTTCTAAGCTGTTCTTAAAATATCCAAACCAATATTTGTCCTGTTCCATTTTACCAGCCTTTTCCATGCAGTGGCCACTCTGCCAGTGAGCCACTCAACACAATTTCCATTCCCACAGATATTTCCATGAAGGAAATGTGATGAGATTCAAGTACTTCCTGGCAACCCCAAACACCCCTAGAATCATCTAGCCCCATATGCCCAACACGTTTGAGCAAGCTCACCTCCTAGATCACTGCAAAGGGTACTGCACAAGACCAAGTGGTCTTAGCTTTCACAGTAACTCAGGCTTCCACTCTTATGCAAGTCCTTACAATAACTCAGGCTTCCACTCTTATGCAAGTCCTTAATGTGTTTGGACCAAAATACATTTTAAATATAAAATTGAGAATATATATATTTTTTTCTCAATGTTATCAAGAATCAACCTAATGAGCTAAACTAAATGTTGGGAGACCATCAATATGTGTACATGTGGTTTAAAACAGCCCTTTTATTATATTATATATACATATATATATATATATATATATATATATATATATATATTTTTTTACACCAAAAACGCCATTGCCAAGAATCACCTCGGAGGCTCCACAGAGCCATTAAGCATTATCGTCACTCTGTCTCCATTACTAAAGCAACCTGGGAGCGTCTTTCTGTTAGTGTGTCTGTATACTGCATACCAGTGGCTTGTGATGCACTTGAAGCAAAGCTTTACTTCACTGCAACTTCAAGCCTAAATTCCCTCCCTTTCAGTGGGACAGCAGCCAGGAAAAGACAGCGAGCAAACGGATTTAAAAAAAAAAAAAATCTCCAAACAAACAGCCACAACAAGAGACAACACACTCCTCCAGCCTTCCCACCTCTCAGTCAGCAGACATTCAAACAAACCATTCTCTGCCAAAATATCCCAAATCACAGTTCTATTCACCCTCTTCCCTTGGATCCAGGCTGAAACACCAAATGTCTCTTCCTAATACACAAGCATCAGTAAACCTCAACCACAAGCCACAACCCACAGCTTACTGGAGATGAAAATGGCAACATACAACAGCTGCCAGACACAGTTGCATCTGTGCACACCATGCCAGGCTTAGTGAAACAGCACTTGAAGCTATGATACCTGCCATAATTGATATTAACTATGTTTAGACAGAAGAGTAATGACATTTGTACTAAGAGCTTGATACTATTATTTAACCAGGATATACATGACATTTCTAAATCATACTTTAACTGAAGAAGGCATTAGTCTCCATGACAGCATTTTTTTCAAAACACTCTACTGTTACTGCTATTATATATGATGTTAATTTGTTACATTTGAGTCTGAACTCTGATGAATAGCACCTCATTGATTTAGTTAATTAATTACTTAAATTATTATAAGTAAAAACAATGAACAAGATAAGTATTCATTGAGTTCAAGTAGGGGAATAGAAACGTCTATGTTTGTATTATATGCTGCTTTGTTTGGCTTGTATATAATGTAAATAGTAACCCATCTTGACCTACCTTTGTTTGTGAAGAATTATTGGACTCTTTTAAACATTCTGAATAAATTACTGTTTCTCAGTTCTTTAAGAATCTCTCTTTTTTTAAAATAAAAACAGATGACAAGTGATTTACCATTTCAGTTGATACTTTGAGAGATGTAGTTGTAAGAGTTATTTTTTTGGGAAAGCTTTCTTGGAACCAGTTTTTTGTTTCTTCTTTCTAGCATCAGTCCAATGATTTGTTTCTTTTAAGAGTAGGGGCCATCTATTCCATTTCATCTGGGATAGATAGTATGTTGCTTTTGATGAATATAGTGGCTTCTTCTAAGTTATTAAAGGTTCTCATCTCATTGGCAAAAAAGTATTTTTATCTTAGCTGGAAAGGCCAGCTGTGCTTTAATGTTGTTTTGTTTCAACAGTTTTATTATTGGCCAGACTTTAGTCTTTTGTTCTAATATTCTGGAAGAATAATCATTGTCAAACCTCATCAGGCTTTGATTGTATTTTAACGGTGATTTTCTCCAAACAGATTTTATTAGTTCCATGTCCAGAAATGAAAGAAATTTTATAACTATGGATCTAGGTGGAGTATTTGTTGAGTTAGAAGCAGGATTCCTCAGTGCTCTATGTGCCCTTTCAATTCCAAAGGACAGTCCCTCTTTCAAGTCTAAAAATGCAGGAATCCAGTTTAAAAATGAAATAATGTCTTCTCTTTCAGTGTTTTCAAACAGACCAAAGATCCTTATGTTGTTTCTCCTTTCCCTGTTTTCTAAGTCATCTATTATGTTAAGCAGCCATGTATTCTGTTAAAGAGGAAGAATTCCAAAAAGAATTTCTGCTTAGAGTCTCCCTTCAATGTAATTTAGAGAAGTCTCCGTATTTATTATTTTTGTATTTTGTTACTGTAATAGTTCCTTAAGAGTATCAAGTTTGTTTTTGAGAATTTAATTTGAGGTTTTCTAAGTCATTTTTAAAGCCATCCATCTTCAAAGATAGTTTCTGTAAGGTAGATGTCATCAATTACAGTTCTTTTTTTCAAAGCAGCATCTGGATGAGAATTCCTTGAGTTGTTCATATTTAGTGACTCAATATTATTATCTCCAAGTTACTTGACAGGAACATTTTTGTTTGTTGATCTCCACCAAATTTGATATTTATGTAGTTTAGTAGTTTATCTATAGATTTCTGATGTTTTAAACTTGAAAATAATAATTTTCCTATATTATTATACTAGTTTATGGAGCTCTCAAAATTCACTGCTCTCAGTTGGCCATCTAGGCTCTGCCCCTGGAATTGTTCTTGAGAACTCTGTACAATCATGTTAATGGTTGCATAGACAAAGCTGTACCTACTCAGAGCAAGCAAAGGACAGCCTCAAAAAACAAACTACCTCAGTAAAATCCCAACATAAACAGGTTGTATAACAAAAAGGAAAAAAAATAAGAATTGCAAGCAGCTCAGAGTACACATCAAGACTACCAAAGCCATTAAATAAAAAGTCTTCAAAGCCAAAATGCAACAATGTGTCAAACTAATTGAAACTGGAGGCACCAATACTTTGCAGGAAGATATCTTCTGGCCAACAAACTTGAGCTCCAGCTTTACTCCCCTCTCTATCCCAGACACCCCTCAGGAAATATCTTCAACCATAAATATCACTATGGAAGAGACCCTCATTACATTTTCCAAGGCCAAGAACTCAGCATCACTGGGGCAAGATAATATCCCAGGGTGCATTCTTAATAGCATGAAACACGACCTATTAGGCCCACTGGAATCACTATTTGACCATAGACTCCAGACAGGCATCGTACCAAGGGAATAGAGAACTGCAACTGAGTGGGCCATCTATAGACCCACTTACTACACAGACCTATACATCTTACTAGTCTCTTATGCAAATCCATGGAACGAATAGGAAACCTTCAGATGCTGTATCCAACCCAGCTTGGTTTCTTCAAGGACAGGTCATGCCTATTAAACCTGGTGGACATCTTCAAAAAGGTCACTAAATCAATAGAGAACTGCAAAGTGGTGCATACGGTCTGTCTTGACCTGGTGAAAATATATGCCACAATACCACACTTGGGCATTGTAGACAAACAGACAAAATTTGGTATAAACCCCTATGTCTCCCAATGGTTAGCCAGTTTTCTCAAAGATAGGATCAGACAAGTTCGGATAGAGAAGTCTAGCTTTACAGAAAAGGCCTGTCACTAGTGGAGGTCCTCAAGGCTCAGTACTGGGATTACACCTTCTTGGCATCTACTTGTCTAAAGTGAAGGACAACATCAAAGACCACTGGCTGAACAAGTTTGCAGATGATTCAAACTGGGTGCAGTCATAAAACACCTCCAAGATACAAATACCCACCAAGACGGCCTAACACAGACCAATACCTGGTGCTAAAGCCATGGTCTACAGCGCACTGTCAAAAATATGCAGTAGTATCCTGACAGAAGACTGCTACCCCTGGAAACTACCACACTAATAATAATACACCCCTAAGAGGAGACCCAGTTGTCAGAGATTTAGGAATGCAGGTAGCAGTAACCTGACCTTTGCCAATCATGTGTTTATCGTAGCAAGGAAATTATTCTGTGCTGAGCAGCTTATACGCAAGGGTTATGGCATCTAAGTGCAAAGAAATCATTCTGTGCTGGGCAGCTCATAAGCAAGGGTTATGGCATCTAAGTACAAGGATATCATTCTGTGCTGAGCAGCTCATAAGCAAGGGTTATGGCATCTAAGTACAAGGATATCATTCTGTGCTGAGCAGCTCGTAAGCAAGGGTTATGTCATCTAAATACAAGGAAATCATTCTGTGCAGAGCAGCTTATATGCAAGAGTGATGGCATCTAAGTACAAGGAAATCATAATGTGATGAGCAGCTCATAAGCACGGTTTATTGCATCTACGTACAAGGAAATCATTCTGTGCCATGCAGCTTATATGCAAGAGTTATGGCATCTTTGTGCAAGGAAATCATTCTGTGCTGAGCAGCTTATATGTAAGAGTTATGGCATCCAAGTATAAGGAAATCATTCTGTGCCGAGCAGCTAGTAAGCACGGGTTATGGCATCTAAGTACAATGAAATCATTCTGTGCCGAGCAGCTAGTAAGCACGGGTTATGGCATCTAAGTACAATGAAATCATTCTGTGCTGAGCAGCTGATATGCAAGGGTTATGGCATCTAAGTACAAGGCTATCATTCTTCAGCTGTACTTAGCCCTCAACAGAGCAATCTCAGAGTACAACGCCCTCTTCGTTATGTAATTGACCAGGTTAATGCATCAGATGGACCATCCACAGAGGTTATTCACAAAAAGAACACAGGCAGTAAACAGCATGTCCTGCTCAGACCACTTCAAAGCTTTATCATAGTACTTTGCCTTTTAGCAGTCTGTGGGAGACTATCTATTCCTGGCCTTCAAAACATCCTCTGATCCTGCTCTAATGGGCCTGTTCCACATCTACAAACAAATAGCATCAAAATTACCTGAGGTAAGGACCAAAACCTTGTCTGAAGCGTAAATGGGACATGGAGAGACAGGTATGTGCCTCAGAGACTACCCCTTCTCTGGAACAGGCTGTCCATCCATGTGAAGCCAAGGCCTTTCCTGACCCAATTCAAGTACAAATTGGACCAATGGGTAGGAAATTTGAAATTTACCCCAGTCTGGCACTTATGTCTCTATTAGACAGAGGCCACCTGTACATGCTTGACGATGCATGACAAGCCTACATATACCCATTAAAATAACCTGAGGTATCAAGCCTTGTCAGATACACTTGGATAACATGGACAGGCTTAGAATAGACTCCTGGGGTGGTTAGCCTACTAATCATCTATGAACCTATAAATCCTCACTTGTTCTACAGATATCTGCTAACTTATGGTCTGCAATTAGGTGTTGAAACAACACTTGGAAAGAATAGGAAAAAAGATCCTCTCAACACATCAGAACAGTAACGCAACCTGAACTAAAACTGTACACCAGAATTTTAACAAATGAAACCAAGGTATGGGAATATTATATTGATCCTTAGGTTCAGCATCTTGGCAATCAAGAAAAAAGTATATATTTTTAATTCATCACCCAAACAAAATCTCTCCAAGATCTCAGTCTTCTTTCAGGTTATCTCCTGATACAATGCGGGCATACATGCCAATATCTCCACTGTTTCAGACTGAACTGACACCTACTTCCTCTTACCTCACCAACACTATTGCATTAAGATCACGGACTACCCACCCTTCTTTTATAAACCACTGTGCAAAAACAAATCCAAAGCACCCAATAACCACTGACTATAAATCCAGCCCTAATTTTCATTATTTACACTCTAAAATCATGACCTCTAGTGTGTGTTGCTTGTCCAAACCCTCGGCTCACATATTAAATCTTTTCCTCACTATTGGGTCAATACTCACTAGTATTAATCATATATTAAATCACACCCTCCCTAAGGTAGATAAACCTGTCTTTACAGCTGACTACAGACTAATCACCAAGCTATTCCCTTTAGCAAAATCTTACAATACCTCAATCTACAAACAGATGCTAAAATGCATTCAGAATGATTTCTTATACAACAGATGGCATGGTTTCTGCCCAGGATACAGCACATAACAGCGACCTTCCCTTTATCTCTACAAATGTTTAGTAACGTGGACCAGCTCACTGGTGCAATTTTCCTACATTTAGAAAATACCATTTGAAACAGTGAGTCGTATACTTCTGGTTAACCCTGCTGATTATGGATTCTCTCCAGAAGTAGACTTGTGCTTTAAAGACTACCCACTCAACAGATCTTTTGTTGTCTCAAGGTGCAACCAGACTCGCAACCACCTCTCCAGAACAGGTTACATTACTGAATGTTTCACGTGGTCCCAGGTTAGTCCCACTTCTGCCTACAATAGACTTTTGGGGACATCTCCCATATCATAGGTTCATAGGTTTATACTAGGCTATCTGCCCTAAGGCATTTATAAGCCTAGCCCAAAGTTTTGTGGCTTACGCCACACCTTATGTTAAAAAATACTGTGCCCATTAGTTTGTTGTGCCTCTGTCCAGCAGTGACACAGAGATGATTCCCGGGGTAAACCTATGATCTCCCATCCACCGGTCAAGATTTCTCTTGAACAGAGCCAGCGAGGTGCTCTGCCTCACATGGACCGGGATTTTATTCCACAGCATTGGGAGTTTCTGGGTGACAAATCTATCCCTCCAGCATGTCCTATTTATATCCATGCTACGGTTTAAGTCGCTTGCTCTAGTGGATCTGGTAGATTTGGATTTTTTGAGGTGGAGCATGTCCATTAATTCCGGGTTGGACATGGCCTTGTATGTCAGGCACAGGTCACCTCTGAGCAGGCGGTATGCGACTGAATAGAGCTGGAGTTTCTTCAGTCTGGCAGCATATGACAGATTTTGGAGTCCCTTTATCCATTTGGTGAGGAACTTTTGGGGTCTCTCCATTTGCTGCAGGTGTCGGGTGAGATACATCCCGAATGGGGCATTGTACTCGATCATTGGTCTGATCTGGATGTGAATCCCTTCATGATCAGGTGGGCAATGTAGAAGGTCTTTCTAACCACTTTAGCAATGTGAGTGTCAAAAGAAAGGCCACTGTCAACCTGGGTACCCAGGTCCCTGATAACCTCTTCTGTGCTTAATGGATTGCCACCTATATGGTAGCTTGGGGTTACCTTGTTTTTCCCGAAGGGTATGAATATACATTTTTTGGCTAAAGTTCTAAATGTTAAAATTCTGAAGTATTTTTCTATTCATCTACTTAGCTCAATGTTCCTGCAACCCAACAGGCCACAAAACCTAGATCAACTAGTCTCTTTCATTTAACTTAACTACCCTTCTAATCCTCATTACTTCAATTCTCCCATGGACTTATATATATACCAAGATTATATATCTGTATATAGAGATACAGACATACACATAAAATGCACTTTCTTCCGAAGTGTAAGGCAAGCTTTGCAGTAAAATGTATATTGACAGCTGTGCAATTGTATTCATTCACTTTACTGGTTTATGTACTATTGTCTTCTTAGCATTGCACATTCTTTGTATTTTATTCACTGTCACTTAATATTTTGTTACCTTATGTACTCTGTACGAGTTGCCCCTTATGTACTCTGTACGATTTGCCCCTTATGTACTCTGTACAATTTGCCCCTTATGTACTCTGTACAATTTGCCCCTTATGTACTCTGTACAATTTGCCCCTTATGTACTCTGTACAATTTGCCCCTTATGTACTCTGTACAATTTGCCCCTTATGTACTCTGTACAATTTGCCCCTTATGTACTCTGTACGAGTGGCCATATTATTGAACTCGGGTTGAGACTGAAATTGGTCAGAATTTATCAGTGGTCTATATCAGTTAGCAAATTCAATAAATAAATAAACAAGCAGAATTTATAGTATTTGAAGGAATTCACAAGGTTGCACAACATATAAATTCTGTGATACAATATTATAACATTATTATGCCTTTATCTGCAGTTGACACCGACAAACTTAAAAATCACACTAATGAATGTGCTGTTAGGAGGGAGTCAACATTCAGATATCAGAGAGCAGTTACTACGACTGGCACTTCCAAATGAATTGCTAATATCACCACTACATGTATAACAAATGCACTTGGATCTCAACTACCATTTACAGCAGAACAAAAGTATCTTGGAATCCCTTTCCTTCCTCAGTCACACAAAAACGAACACTTATAAAGGTATTCAACAGCTTAATGTGGTTTCTCACTAAAAATATAAAGCATAAGACTTAATGGTCTTACGCAGACTGACTAAATGCCCTATCCCTTTAATCAGTCTCATATCGTTTATCGAGGGGGGGGGGCTTATGTCTAAGTAAGGCATTCTCTCATCCAGCTCTGATGAAAGTGTTACATATTCATAAGAAAAAGTTATGAAGGTCACACATGCCATAGACCTGAACCTTATTTGTGACTAACAGAATTTGCTGGAGAGACAGATTCATATCCCAAAAGCTACCTCATCTATGGAATAAACTTCCATCTTCTTAAAACAAAGCCCATCCCACACTTTCTTCAAACATTATTTGGTTACAAGGATGGGGAACTGTAAATTCACTGCTGGAGTACTGCAAATGTCCCTTATGGAGAGAGGCAGCCTGTAAAACTGAGGGCCCAAACACCCACTATCCTGATAATTCCCCAGATATGCAATGAGATATTAAAATATAATATTGTCATATCCTGGGCATTATTGGCTAGGCTTGTGCCATTCGCCTAGTAATCACTTATGAACCTGCAGCACTTCAAACTTTGTTTACACTATAACCTTGTCAGGCTGACATCTATGTATTAATCCTTAGGTTTAAATCAGTATCTATCACTGTTGCACTGGCAGGTAAATACAGTACAATACTTTAAAGCACAAACAATATTTATCCACTTAGGCAATACTAAATAACATCAATGCTCCTCCATCCAAAAAGCTAGCGGACGTCCTATTTCTGCCAAGGTTATGTATTTAAAAATCCAAATGAAAACAAATGAAAAACCACTGTAAGAAGGGAAACACCACACTTGAAATAATATGTAAAAACCTTTATCCACATAGGGTATAAACCCACAGACAAATACAGGTAAAAACCCAAAGAACAAGATTGAGCACTTGACCATAAAGTATGGTCTTCACCAGAACACACTGCACAAAACACCACCATCTTTAAATAATGATACAGTAATGCAAGCAACCAATTAAAAATCAAATACTATGGTAACCTTCGAAAAATGTTTTTCCAAAACAAATTTTAAAGATACAATGTCAATGCTTAAAACTATAAACTACAATTTTCATACAGACATTTTTTATTAAGAACTACTTTGTAATTAACATGGTTGTTAAACCCAGGTACTTGCTATGCATTTAGTGCAATTTGCCATTTAAACTCCCTAAAATCTAACTCAATTTCTTTGTCACCATTGAACTCATGGGGTATAAAATCAACCACCTTGAACAAATACTTGTTACACTCTAAAGAATGCCTTGCCAAAGCATTCTAATAGCATATAAATGCTCATACATCCTCCTTTTAAGTTGCCTACTAGTCTTTCCTATATAAAATGAAAAAAGGCACTGCACTGAGCTAGATATATGACAAAAGTGGAACCAGAAGTAAATTTTCTTGGAACTTGCCACACTTGCTTGAAGGGACCTCAAAGGAAGAACAGTCTCCTATATACTTACAATTTCATCTGGTGAAACTTTGCTGGTAAACTTTAAAAACTAAGTGGTCTAATGTAGGTATTCTAGAAACAGAGTTCTCTTTGTGTACCTCCCCCATAAAATGAACATGTCATCCACAAAATGAGTATACCAGATCAACTTTTTTCTATACTCGTTTCATTAGAAAAGTTTCACATTCCCACTCGCCCAATGCAAGGTTGGTGTAGCTATTGGCACATGGCGTGCCCATCGCTACACCAACCCTTTGGAGATAGTGCTGTTCCCTAAAAATGAAGATGTTATTTTCTAAAATAATGTCCAGCAGTGAGCATAGCAAATTCACTTTGTCATTAGTATAACATCGTTTTGTATTCAATATACTCCGAATATTTTCAACACCCCAATTATTCAGAATAACAGTGAATAATGACAGTGTCCAAGGTAACAAACAAAAACTCACATTCAATGCCCCTTGTCTTACTATACATTTCCTGAAAAAACAACTTGGTATCTACAAGTATACTTTCACAAGTTTCCAACACAGGACATTGACATTTTTCAACATAAATCGACAGGGGGTCAGCTCAGTAGCCCATCCTTTACCAGAGACAATTGGTGTCATAGGTGGGTTAAGTAAATCTTTATGTACCTTCGGCAGTCCATAAATTGTCAGATACACAGGGGTACCCACTGTAAAATATCTAAATAATTCCTCAGAAATTGTTCCATTAACAAACAAATCAAATATCAGGACAGAAATTCTATCTATAATGGCTCTTCCTTGTATTCGTGTTATCGTCTGGTAGGTAACTTCATCATGCAACAGTAAATGCATTTGAGTAACATAAAGGTCTTTGTCAAGAACAATACCATCCCCCTTGTCCGCAGACCTAATTTCAATAGACTGTAAAGATTTCAAATCAATCAGTGCATCATTTTCATCTTTACTCATATTAAAATAATGAGGTGTTACACCTTCATTAAATATCTTCCTAATCTCCTTATCACATACAGCAATGAACATTTCAACAGTCAAATGCATTTTGGGAACAAATGTACTAGGTTTAACAAAATGACAACACTCAGTACTAGTATTTCTGAAAATCGTTTTTAAAGTAGGAGTCCTACCAAACAGTGCCAGTTCTTTCAAAACTGAAGTTAACTGAGTCTTTTGTGCTGTAATAAAAGACAGACCTTTGCCTAATAATGTTACCTGCGCATTTGTCAGAGATATGCTGGAAATATTCAGGACCAAACCTTCAAATTTTGGCTCCTCATAACTCTCTGCTGCATTCCCGTCAGTTCTTGGAATTGTGGAGCTCTGGCCCTTCTCCCTCAGCTCCTCGACCTCTCTTTGATGGGTAGTGTGTTCTGCAGTTGAAACGGTACAATGAGTGTCCCCCTTTTTTGCACTTGAATCCTCAGAAAGGATTCGTTTGCATGCTTTGCTCTAACCTATTCCTTACTTCTTTAGTACTGATAACTTTATGCTGTCCCTTCTTGACTGCACTTTGTGTATTATCAGACGTAGACACCATCTCCATTTCAGTTGTATTTGTATGTAGAATCACTTCCTCATCCTCCCTAACATTCACGATTGATTGCCAAGTAGCTGACTGCTCATTCGATTGGTTGGTGCCAGTAGCAGGTAGTCTCAGCCAAGCAAAGACCCACCCGCTCTGGAAATCATTCATGTCTCTTTGCAGTTTCTTCATTTTTCCAATTTGAAGGCATTTTTCATAGTTAAAAATCTGTTCATGTAGCACATCAGTTTTATCTAAAATTATACCACATCAGCATTCCCCCTACTGTCCTCAGGGAACACAGGTTGGTTAACCAAGGGATTCACATCCATGCATAAAATATGATCAAGCCATTCAGCTTGTGTATGTAGAACCATACTGCCAGTTAATGCATGCTCCACTTCTAAGTCAGAGCCTTCAGCCATGTTCAGGATCCCTGGCTTACGCCACCCAAGAAAGTTACTTTCCTGTGCCACTGTCAAGCAGACACACAGAAGTGATCCCTGGGGTGTATTTCCTATTTCCTATCCACTCATCAAGATTTTTCTTGAAGAGTGCTAATGAAGAACTTTGCTGGACATAGATGGGTAGCCTGTTCCAGATTATGGGAAGTCTCTGGGACAGAAATCTATCCCTCCAGCATGTCCTGTTTATTGTGAAGACAAGATTTAGTTCCCTAGAGCATGTAGCTTAGAAGGATTGGGATTTCTTTAGGTGTAGCATGTACAACAGCTCTGGGTTTGACATAGCTTTATATGTTAGGCAGAGATCACCTCGGAGTAGGTGAAAGCTGGAGTTTTTTTGAGACTGTCAGTGTAGGGCATTTGTTTGAGGCCAGTAATCCTCTTTGTGAGGGACTTCTGTGGCCTTTCCAGCTGCTGCAGATGTCTTGTGAGGTACATTCTAAAAGGGGCATTGTAGTCTATAATGGGTCTAATGAGTGTCAAGTAGAGGGGAACAATGACCTCTTTTTTCCTGGATGAGAACCCTTTTATGATGGTGTGTCATGTAGAAGGACTTCCTGACTTCAGTGGCAATGTGACTATCAAAGGAGAGACTACTGTCCACCTGGGTCCCAAGGTCTCATCACACATTCAGTGTTAAGTAGACGTAGTTCATGGGTACAGAGTTTTTACCAAAGGGGATGACACTGCACTTTTTGTCATTGAGCTTGAGGCCAAGGCTCTGACACCAGGCATCTGTCTCAGCGAGGCCCTTCTGTGGGATGTCCACATCATTTGGGGACTTAACTATGGCTCCTAGTTTGCAGTCATCTGTGAACTTCATTAGCCAGAGTCCTTCAGTGTTAGCCTGTACTTCAGACAAGTAGATACCAAACAGGAGAGGTCCCAGGACTGAACCCTGTGGTACTCCACTTGTCACTTGTTTGAGGTCAGATTTGGAGTCTGTAACTTTTATAGTGTGGGTTCTGTCAGCGAGTCAGTTTGCAACCCATCTTGTGACATAAGGATTTATACCTAGTTTAGTGAATTTAGCTATAATTCCAGAATGGGGGATGGTGTCGAAAGCCTTGGCGAGGTCAAGATAGGCTGTGTGAACCACCTTACCCTCATCTATGGCTTTGGTGACTGCCTCAAAGAAGTCGATCAGGTTCAGGAGGCATGATCTATGCACCATTCAGTGGGCACAAAGCCTGATGCAAGGCTATTATTGAATATGGTGCTTATGTGGGGAACCAGTTTGTTCTGAAGTTCATGTAAAATGCAGCCTGGGATGTTGTACGGTCCCATGGATGCTATGTTTTTGGCTTTAGAGAGTGCAGCTTTTACCTGGGTAGTTGCGATTACAGGGACTCTGCATTCTTCTTGTATAGATATGGGCCCTTTAGGGGACGAGGAGGGGGTAAAGTTAGCACTGAACATATCTGCCAGGATGTTGGCAATATCAGTTGGTTCAGTAATTTTCGTGCCGTTGTGCTGCAATTCAGAGCTGATATGGGTGTTGCCATCGAGATTCTTGACATAGATATAGAATGCTTTGTGGTTGTCCTTAGAATTAGTGGTGATTTTGTTTTCGTAGCTAGCTTTGGAGGATCTTCTAAGGGTTCTCAGCTTCTTACTGAGGCTGACCAGGGAGCTCCTCCACTCAAAGGATTTTACTCTTTTGCAACAGTTTCTTCCTTCTGTTGTACAGTTTGTTTATGGCAGGGGACCACCAGATTGGCTTCCTTTTTTGGAGGATAGCGTCTTGGTTCTGTTTAGGATAGCATGATCCATGCACTTGTGTAAGTGTTTATAGAGTGCATTTGTGTAGGATTCAGCAGTTGTAACTGTACTGTCCATCTGCATGGGTGTCATGAAGTTCACCACTTCTGATTTAAGAAGCATGAAGTTGGCTTTGTAGAAATCTTTTACCATAGTTTCCTTAATGGGGAGTGAGGGCAGGATGTGGATATCAATGGTGATTAGCTTAAGGTCATATCGGACCGAGGAGTTGACCAGGTGTGGAACACCGGTCACTCATGTTGGTAATGACTAGGTCTAGAATATTGTTGCCCCTGGTGGGGGTGTGGATAAGTTGATCCAGGGCATTGGAGTTTATGAATTCCAGAAAGCGTTGAGCTAAGGAGTTGGTACACAAATAGTTTTCACAGTTAATGGTGGGGTACTTGAAGTTGACCATTATTAGGGTGTTTGGTTGAACCCTAATATTTTCTAGTACATCAAGAAAAGAGTGGGAATCCGGGGGCATGGTGGGGGATCTGTAGCAAGCTACAATTTGGATTGCAGTTTTGCCCAGAGTTAGTTGCACTTGGATAACCTCGAATGCATTATGCTCCGCAACTAGCCTGGAGGTGTGGATATCCTTAATGAATATGGACACCTCCGCATTGGTGTTTCGGTCCAGGTTACATGGCCGAAAAGTGTGGTATGAGTTAGCCTGGTAGTGCAGGAGTGCTCTCTGGAGCCTTGAACCAGGTCTCAGTCACTGCACAGATATCGATGTTCTCCATTTTAAGGAGTGCCTCGAGTGAGTGCATTTTGAGATTTAGACATCTAGCATTGAGTAGCATTACCCTCAGTTTTTGCTTGCCTGTTCCTGTTACGGTGGTGAATTTGTCATTTGAACCTTGTCTAAAAAAGGCACTATAGGGGCCGGCAGGAGCCATAGCCAGTATCCGGAATCCCAGACACACTTACACAAATAAACCAAGGCTATCTGCAAGCAACTATGCACCTCTCTTATGATGTGTAAATTTAGAGCTGAAGCCCTATGCATGATCAAGAAAACTGAGTCTTACTATTATGGACTGTTTGGGAGAACATACTTTTAACATACTTTGATGTTTCAAGAGAGCTGCATGATTAACCTGGTATCCAAATCGTAAGCTAAATAATATGTCTCTAAAGTAAGGTTGTCCTGGGAACAACAGATATCTCATTTGAACAGAAACCCCACACCTCCACCTTTTCTTTGGATGCAAATCGTGATCAGATGACATAAGCACAAAACCCACATGCATGGTGGCCAGTCCATCTGCAGCACCAAAGATTTGACTGTAACCTTACTACAAAAGCACCTGTACATCATCAGTGCAGCTCTCCGTAGTAATGCAATACCCGATGAGGGAGTCATTTAACTGTCATTACTGGTAAGACCCTAAATTGTATTATCTCAGGATCAGATGGTTTGTTGGGGGGTTAATATAAGGCCAAAATAAAATGGTATTCAAGAGAGCAAGATGGAGTTTCCACCACAAAGTATATCTTATCATTAAATTAACTGACCTCCAACCCCCTCCCATAATACAAGTCACATCTCTTCCAACAACACCCTCATGTCTTTTTTTGAAATAAAATAAACACCAGCTCCAAGGAGGGGCTCCAAATGTGGGTGCCAGAAAAACCTCCTGAGCAAAGCTGTAGCTTTCTATAAACTGTAGGAATTCCAGGAGCCCTCCATAAGCTGGCATATATCTGTTATGAGTTATGCAGATCAAAACAATCCTAGGTGTTAGATAGCCCAAACCTAGCTACCTATGGGACACAGGCATAGCACTAGTGATGAAATCTACAAATCCTTGTAAAATGTCTCCATGAAATCCAAAGGAATGCAAATGTGGAGAAAAATCAGCAATTTACTTCTTTCCCCAGTGGCATACCAAAAGGAATGGGTGTTGCAGTCATCAGTCTAAGACATTAAAAATTTTAATATTAAACAAACGGACATCAACCCCTCCACTAAAAATGCCCCACTAATGGCAAACAGAGAAAACTTGGTGAAACATATTATTGAATATGGTCAACTTCCAGCAGAGTAAAACTGTAATAAAACAGCAAAGTAGCTAAAAATGCAAACATTTTCACTTTATTTAATCTTGTAAAGTCAAAGGAACAATTCTGAAAGTCCATGCTTTCAGTGAAAAACAGCACTTGCATTATAGAAACTTCTAAGTCTGTGCCTGAAGTGGATGTGTTGTTTTAGCTAATGTAGCCAAGATCACCAAGTACTTCACTTCCCAGTTTCAGACCAAATTGGAGAATCCTCTTATGCCTGGAGCCATACTAAAGGTGATAAGAAACCTTAAAAGAAATTATACTGTTGTGTTGACTCAATATATTCAGAATGCATAACAACATAGGGCACTGACCACTAACAAGTAGGATGTACCTCAAGTTCTGTGCTCAAAAATGCGGGGTAAAGCCAAAAATAATGCAGGAACAAAATGAAAATCAAAGACACATTAATCAGTGCTCTAGGTAACCTAACATTAATAAAACAGTACATTTGCATCAGCGTGCATTTTCTGAGTAGTAAGTATGAAACTAATCTCTGGCATTACTGGCCCACAGTAATTCTTCGTGATCTAGGAGGAAAATCAAAAAACATTGCGATGTAGGGCAAAAATATGAGGCAAATCAGGGATTTTCAGAAAACCAGGAACAATTGATCAGTATGTCTATGAGTGAGGTGAGAAGCAGAGTGGCCCTGAGAAATAATGGTAACCATATGATTTTTGGCAAGTGTGTAACAGTGGTGTTACAGTGTTGTCATGGACAAATCCACTTGGATGCTTTCTGCAGTGGTTTACTATTTTTACAGTGTCAAACACAATCCATGTACCCAACTCAAAACCAAGAAAAGGGGTAACCAAGAGCACACTAATGATGAATTATTAAATCAATCCAAGAAATAAAACCACAAAATAAAAACCTTTAGCACTTTCGTCCCAATGCACTGGGACTTCCTCAGAATAAACATCCATGGCAAATGTCCTTAAAAAAATTAATTACTACTCCCCTTTCTTTGAAAACTAGAAATACCATTGGTGTAATTAATCACCCAGTCCAGATGAAAATTACAATACAAAACCTGAATACACTATAGTCAAAAAGCTAAGTTGTGTTAACAGTCCCATCCCTACCCCATAAGATATATGCAACAGTTCATATAAGTTTGCCTTCATTAACTGGTTAAGCTACATTAAAGATTCCACAATAAATAAATTCATAAAGTTATGTAACCATCAAAGAAGGCAATTGTATGTCCCTCATGGATAGGGGCAGACAGTACTGATCATAGATTCACTCTGCAAACAATCTAACTAACAATGGACAATTACGGAACCGTCTAACAATGTTCAATTAGGAAACATGGGTATTACATGTCTAGGCTTGTAAAGGCCCTAAGGCCATAAGCCTAGTAACCTATGAACCTATATATATACATATATATATATATATATATATATATATATATATATATATATATATATATATATAAAATACTGGTAAATTATATAACATTTTTAATTAACAAATATAATTTATTAAATCAATGCAGGAAATAAAAACATTTAGTGCTTTCATCCCACTGAAATGGGACTTCCTCAGAATACATATACCCGGCAAATATCCTTCTTAAAAACATTTACTCCTCTCCTTTTTTCCAAAATAAGAAATTAAATTGGTGAAACAATTAATTAATTACCCAATCCAGAAGGAAATTACAATACAAAAGCTGTATAGACTGTAGTCGAAAAATTAAGTTTTGTTAAACCTCCCTCATACTATATATATATTTATTTATGTTACATTAAATGCTCACAATAAATAAATTCATGAAGTTATATAACCATCAAAGAACACACACATTTACTCTCACATTCATACTGCAAAATAAGTAAGAAGATACCGATATGCTGCGTTTTTCATGCCTGTATAAATCTGGTATGTTTGTGCAGAATTGCTCATTGTGCAGCAGTCGTTAGGAGTGACCTTTACAGTGGCGAAACCATGAGTGTAACGTACTAAGGAGCTACCCCGAATACTGTACAGAGTAGCTCAAAAATTGTAGAGAAACTTCTTTGCGCACTGAGAAGCGTACAGCAAACTTCTTTGCATTGCCCCTTAAATTTAATATTATATTGGCTGGTCTGGTCTGAAGTACCCAAAAACACCCTTAGCTGGCCACTTTTATCCCTTGTATGCTACATTCCTGTAGCCCACCTAATAAAGGATCTAACATTTTGGCTATGAACCTTCCTAATTTTTCAGCATCCAATTTGGTGGACATGGGAACTGAGACACAATGTAGCAATTGTTTCATGTTTGACAACCATTTAATCTTTAAACAAATACATTATCCAAAAGAAGTATTTACACAATGTCACTGGAGGAAAATCTCTCATGTACAAGCACACAGAATAAAAATCAGGTTGTCAACACATGCTGCATATATAGTAAGCATCTCACACATAGACCAACTTAGGCAGAGACACTTCACTGCAAACTTCCTAAACACCAAAGACTTCCCAGACATTCTACCTGCAAAAATGACAAACAAAAAACACAACAAAATCAACATTTAACACTGCACAAACAGCCACACCCAGTGGAACCTCAACTAAAAAGCCCATAAAAGCATAGCCAATGCACTACCTAGGACTTCAGTCATAGGGCACTCCATTATATTAAACACTGATGCCCCACTCCATTGTATTAAACACTGATGCCCCACTCCATTGTATTAAACACTGATGCCCCACTCCATTGTATTAAACACTGATGCCCCACTCCATTGCATTAAACACTGATGCCCCACTCCATTGCATTAAACACTGATGCCCCACTCCATTGTATTAAACACTGATGCCCCACTCCATTGTATTAAACACTGATGCCCCACTCTATTGTATTAAACACTGATGCCCCACTCCATTATATTAAACACTGATGCCCCACTCCATTGTATTAAACACTGATGCCCCACTCCATTGTATTAAACACTGATGCCCCACTCCATTGTATTAAACACTGATGCCCCACTCCATTGCATTAAACACTGATGCCCCACTCCATTGCATTAAACACTGATGCCCCACTCCATTGCATTAAACACTGATGCCCCACTCCATTGTATTAAACACTGATGCCCCACTCCATTGTATTAAACACTGATGCCCAGACTGGCCAAAGAGAAAATAATGGTCAGTTCCTTACCAGAAGCCAGGATCCACCCAGTTACCCGTGCACTCAAACTATTGCACTACACGTACAACAGGTATGATTCAGTCATAGTCTATGTAGGTGTAAGTGACCAGAGAAGCGTCTCCCTAGACTTAATGAAAATACGCTGCTCTCAGACGGTCTCACAGGCTGGTACGTGCCTAGTATTTAGCTGCATTCTACCTTCAACAAGGATGATGCCACAATACAAACAAAATATGACTGACTTTAATAATTGGTTTAGTTTCTGGTGTCATTCTAAGGAGATAAAGATATCCTCTCATGCTGACAAATATTGCTGCTTCACCAAGGATGGACCACACTCATCCCTTATAAGCCTTTGAATACTGGTCAACTCAGTGTCCTACCCCACAGACCTTTTTTCAAGCAATGCCAAATTGATAAACCTTCTGACATAACAAAATCAACCCATGTGAATCTAAAGGTGTTACTGCTCTATGTCAGGAGACTAAACAAGATGCTCCACCCTCTCCAAGCTCTCCTTATCCTGGAAAGTGCTGACATCTGTGCAGTTACAAAGACATGATTTAAAGCTGCAAAAAGTACCCAGGCAATGCAAGGCTCCAGTAACTTCCATACATTTAGACCAGGAACTGCTCAGACCAGATCTAAAAGTGGAAGTGTCTTGATGTTGTTGTGTCTTTCGGCTTTTCCCGGTTAGGGGTCACCACAGTGGAACTCCAGTCCGCTAATGATTGGTAGTTGATTTTTACGTGCCGAGTTACCAGCCCTGATGCACAACCTTCAACGAAGGTACGCCCATTCACGAATGTCTCCACTCAGAAGACGCTCTAGCTGAGAATCAAACCAGACAGCATCTTACTGTGAGGCGACAACGCTACCACAGCACCACCACCGCAGTTGTATGGATAATAAGCATACCTCTTGATTGGTTAAACAGGATGACATGACAGAAGTCTCCACATGCAGATTACCAGAGACAAAGTCCCATACCGTATCTTATCAATCTGCAAGTCATCTTCCATGTCCCATGCACTCAAATTATTGCACTATACGTACAACAGGTATGATTCAGTCATAGTCTATGTAGCTGTAAGTGACTCATAGTTGGATCTACTGGCCATTCAATGAAATACTATACTGATTGGAAAATTACCCCTCTGTAGACTGGGACTACTGCATGGCTTCAAATCCACAGGCACAGAGATTCTTGGACTTTGTAAACACTAACACCCTAGATCACATAGTACTTATGCCCACTAGAGGTACAAATATATCAGCCTAGTATTCACAAATATGGGAGAATGCTATAACCCACCCAGTGCCATGTACTCTCTGCTAAAGTCAGATCACAAACAGTCTGTTTTGAAATAAAAATCCATTCTGCAACCCCAATAAACACTAACAGTTGGGAACTATTCCAAAGCAAATACCTTTATTAAATAATGTCTCAAAATTCCAAGTCCCTCTAAATCAGATAACAGCAGTCTATGTGGAATTGTTCACAGTAACACTGTACAGTCATGTCAATGATACCATAGAGGCTGCTGTACCTACAAAGTAAACCCAAAACAAACTAAAAACAAACCACCTGGTGGAATCTAAAATTAATCAGGTTGTACAACAAAAGAAAAAAAGTCACTGCTAAAATTAGGAATGTTAACACCCAAAAATATAAAATATCTCTCATCAAACTAAACAGACAATTAAGAGGGCTAAGTCAACTCAAGAAAGCCAGTTCTGAGGTGAAGATACTTCCAGGCGCAGGACAGTCATACTACCTTTAGTTATGTCAGAAACATCGTAGGTAGCACACAACAGTGTAATGAAATGGCTGTAAATGGAGCATGTTGACTGAGCCAGGAGATATAGTACAGCTAATGGCTGACAGATTCAAGTCCAACTTTACCCCCAGCCACCTTCCATGAAGTACCATCAGAACCCCTCCAACTACCAATGGGAAGCAGGTTCAAGCTGTGCTCTCCAAGGCCAAGAACATAGCTGGGCCCCAGTAATCTCCCAGGATGCCTCCTAAATAGCCTGAAACATGACATCCTAGAGCTACTGAAGCCACTCCTCAACTATAGCTTCCAGAGAGGCTTTGTGCCCCAAACAGAGAACTACAGCAGTCATCCCACTGCACAAGGGCAGTCCAACAACATATCCTGGGAACTACAGACCCACTAGACTGACCAGTCTCACATACAAAGCCATGGAAAGAATCATCATATAAATGATTAGTAATGACTGGGTATGGTTGCAAGCCATCCCATTATCAGTGGGATACTCATGGGCTGAGCTACATCATCATATTGCCCACTGTGTAAAGCAGTAGGACGTAAAAGTCCTGCATTTCAATCACACTGAATCACCATGGAATATCAGCAAATTCTTCCGTTTTTCCACGGCAATTCAGTCACGTCATCAACCCAGACCTGCAGGGAGAGTTATTCCCTGTTAGGTCTGTGTGCTGTGAATCATGCAGCAATTGGCTGCAACTTGTGAAGGAGGTGGGGATTGAGGTAGAAGAGCCGTACAAAGGTCGCAGCTGTGGAGTATTTTTTGTTATAGGTTCATAGCACTTCTACCACCACTAACTAAGGACTGGGATTTGACTTTTTTTTTTCTCAGCCAGCCAGCCAGCAAACAAGCCACTCTAGCAGCCAGAGCCAGCTAGCCCAGCAAAGACTGTGATAGTAGTGATTAGTACAAATAGTATTTTATGACCCTAGCTTTTTAAAAATAGGAATATTGTGTTTTATTTCAATTTAACTTTTTAATGTTTACAGGTAAATGGGGTGCACTGTACAGTATTTAAATCTGTGGAGTGGTTAGTCTGAGATTTTCAAGTAGTTTTTAAAGGTATAAAAAGTGTGTGCATAATTTAATCTATAATTGCTGCGATTGTCTTTGCTTGGAAACATTATTTTTTAAAGGCTAAAATGTGTCTGTAGAAGTTTTTTTTTTTTTCTGGTTGGGGAAATCTTCATGGATAAATTTATTGCAACTGATACATTTCTATTGTTGTTGAGGCTGTTTCAGGGAACTTTGCATTTACAATGGAAATGTTTTGGGACAGTTTGCACATTTTGGAATAAATTGTATGCAACTTATTTTTTAATGTCATCTTCAAAAAGTTAAGATGTACTTTGTTTGGGTATTTTTTATACTGCTTTTTTAGTGACAACTTGCAAAAGCTAATTTCAAAAGTGAAAATGTGTATGTGTGTATGTTCATAGGTAAACATAATGCATTAGGTGTTCTACTAATATCATGGCTGTTTCAGGATAGTTTACTTTTATAAGTGGAAATGTGTGTATTTTATTTTTTATGCAGTCTTCAATAAGTTTAAAATGTACTGCTTTGATGATAATCCAAATATGGCTGCACTGCTGTTGGGCCTGTTCTTTATTGCATCGCTATGCTGGGTAAATTACTGCTGCAGGTTAATTTCTATTTTTCTTATTACTTGCAGTGTTTGGAGGTAAATGGGGTCCAAGGAGTCTACTTGTGCATTGCAATTTACTTTAGGCCAGTTGTTTAGTGACAGAAGTACTTTTAAAAGAGAAAATGTTTATTTATTTTGTCATTTGTTTACCAGGCCAGTTAGACCTGGCACAGGCTCATTTACAATGGAGGTCTGGGTTAAAAGCCTCAATATGTACAAATAGCAAACAACAGAGGCACAATATGTAAACTTATACAGTAGCAGCATAACAAAGAAAAACAAGTTGCGCATAAAGAATCATAAGCAAAGCCGCACAAGTTGAACATAGAAAAAAAATAGCTGTAAGCACTACATCATGTGTTACACATTTGTATTCATAAATTTAGCAGGAATGTTAAAGTCACACTTTCTGGTATATAAAGCACTGTCTAAGGTATAGTTGAGCAGTAAGTAGGGTGAAAGTGAAAGGGTTGGAAAGAGTATCTAGGAGAAAATAAAGATGTGACTTGTGGTGAAATTATAAGGGAGAGGGATGAGTTAGGCTTATATCCAGTCATTGTTATAAAGTCTGCATTGGAAGATAGAGCAGGTATACAAAAGAAGAAGTCAACATACCTGGAGGGATGATAGTCAGCCTGGAGTTAGATAAGAGCAGAGCCAAGTGTTAGACTTTTGCTTGACTTTATTTATTTTTTTTTGTGGGGGGGAGTATTCAGAAGTTAATGCAGTGCATATGAAATTGTGCTAAGATGTCATCGCTGTTTCAGGATAGTTTGCTTTTATAAGGGGAAATGTGTGTATTTTGTTTTTAATGCTATTTTTAATAAGTTTGAAGTTTGAAATGTAATGCTTCGAGTACAGTATGAATTTGGCTGTGCTGCTGTCGAGTACAGTATGAATTTGGCTGTGCTGCTGTTGGGCCTGTTCTTCATTTCATAGTTGTGCTGGGTAAATTAGTGCTGTAGGTTTATTATTGTTGCGTGTGTGCAGTATGTAGATTTTTTTTTAGTTATCTTGTTTCAGAATAGTGGTGGGTAGTGTGATATGTAGACCTGAAGAGTTTTTTTTTTTGCTTTTTTAAATAAACATAATTGTCTGTTTAATAATAGTGTGTTTTTTTCTGTAAAGTTTATCTGCTATTATAACTGAGTAATGTGTGTGTTTTTGCAGTAATATTTCTCTTTTGCCGTTAAAGCTTCATAATTTAAATGGCTTGTGAGATTTCAGTATGCAATAACTATAGGGTTGCCACCTTTTCAAATGCCCAAAGTGGGACATTTTTGGTACAAATGTCAGATTTTGCAGGGCAAAACATACCCACAGCCAGTACAAAAAGGACAGAACTTCACTTTTTGGCCTACATAAAAGTTTATTCTTGTAGCAATTTAGTTACTTATTCTGTTTCTTATCACATGTAGGTGTTTCAGATACAGAATAAATGTTTTATGCAACTATTACATAAAATATAGGAAATATGTTTGTCCAAAAGTCTCAGGACATTTGCCATTTTTTCGATTTTTTTGCAGGACACAACTGCTCAAAGAGGGACTGTACCTCACAAAGTGGAACAGGTAGTAACCCTAAATAACTTAGTAGGCAAAAAGGTGAACTCACATTGCACTTTTTTAAATTATTTAAAACACATCCAGCAGTTAAGTGCTTTCATCCCAAATGGGACTTCTTCAGAACCATTTGGGATAAAAGTGCTTAACTGCTGGATGTGTTTGAAATCATTTAAATAATAAAGTGCAGTGTGAGCTCACATTTTTGCCTACCTGATTATTGGTGTTTTGAGTCGAGTCGAGTTCTATTTTGGTGGTTTTAATTCTGTAATAGCTTCACACTGTTGTACCCATAACTTCATCTCCTTCACCACTCCTGTGGTGATGTCATAGTGGAGGGTGTGGCCAGTGTCATATTGGCCACACCACCATGTCCCACTTTGGCCTGGATAAAAGGTGCCTGTTAAAACTGGGTGGACTTCTTTCAGAAGGTCACCAAGGATATCAACTAAGGCAAAATGTGCACACTGCCTCCCGTGATCAGGCTAAGGCATTTGATACAACACCCTACACAGGCATTGTAAACAAAAGTACAGAATTAGGCATAAACCCCCTATCCAACATTCTGGATAGGCAGCTGGCTCACCGACAGATCACAGGAAGTTAGAATTGGAGAGACCACCTCCACAGAAAGGCCAGTCACTAGTTGAGTCCCTCAGTGTTCCGTGCTAGGTCTGTGTCTCTTTGGCACCTAGTGTTTGGAAGTTAAGACCAACATCAAGGACCTATGGCTGACCAAGTTTGCTTCTTGTAGGAAGGGCTAGTGAAAAAAAATAACTGCTGCCAAAGTCATGGCTTAAAACCATGATTCACAACTGTCCAGATTTTTGCAGACTATTCAGACTTTTGTCTCATATTTTTGATCTGTTCCCCTTAAAATTTTTGTTTTTCTGGCAAAATGTTTAGGAGTAAAGTGAGAAAATAATGAGAGACATTTAACAACAGATGTCATAAGCTTCAGAAAAGTCATGCTAATGCAAAATAATAACAACTGTGTCGTTAAGAGCCATATTTAAAATGTCTTCATTGTTTTTGGTCCTCCCCACCATTATTTATAGCTTTGTATAGACTGCTTGAGCCAGGAGGTTGAGAGGTATCCTTAAAACTCACTGCCAAGGAATACTTAGCAGTACCTTTTTGGAAGTTGGACACTGGGGAAAAACATCATTAATAAAACACCTCCCAAAAGTAGCCCCATAATCAGGGATTTGGGCACACATGTAGATAGTAACCTTGCCTTCGAGCAATGTGTGTAAGGGAGAAAAAAAAAGTTATTTTATTTTATTTATATCACTCAACTTGTAAAGGCATGGCATCTAGGTCCAGACCCATTCAGTATAAATCTCCTCAACAGATCCATTCAGTATAAATGCCCCTCTTCAGTATGTGCCTGACCAGGCATATGCAACAATTAGAATATTCAGAGGTTCCACACAAAAAGAATACTGGGAACAAACACAATGCCCTATACAGATCACCTCAAAGTCCTACTTCTAGATTTTGTTTCCTACAGACTGCCGAGAGCTGGTCTACACCTGGCATATAAGACATGGTTGGATCCCACTCTGATCAACCTTTTGTATACATGTCAAATGAACAGCATCTGAACTATAAGACCTTTGGAGCTAAACTTTGCTTACAACAAAATCGGACATGCTGGATAGGCAGTGGTTGCTAACCTGCCTTACACCTATGAAAGAAATATTGCCTTTTACTCTCAGACTGCTTTTTTTCCTGCACTCTTTCAGCACATCTTAACATTAAATCGGGGGGGGGGGCACTAGTCCCCCAGCAGCCATGAGGTTTCTAGATACTCCAAGATGCATTTTAGAGATTTTAATACGACCTTTTCATCCAGTGATGGTCTGAATGTAAAACATGATTAAAGAAATGCAGCTGTTGCCTGTATTCCTTCATGTGCACCCTAAATGATGAAGAGCACCCTGTAATAACTACAGTAAGATGGGGTCAGGGGTCTGCGAGGCACACAGAAGCCATGAGATTATAGATGCTCAGAGGAGCATTTTAGGAGCTCTTTTCTCAGCCTTTTGATTCAGTGATGACCCAAACAAAGATCATGCACAAGGACAAGACATACAATATTACTTTTATTATTGTAAGGAAAAGACATGCAATATTACTTTTATTATTATTTATTATTCTAAGGAAAATACATTGTATCCAGTTCTAATGCTCACAGCAAACTAAACACCAGTTCACAATAAACTGGTAAGAAAATGTCTGTGAAGATTCATAAAACATATCTGTGAAATAGTACCTACCACTCACCTTAATGTAGGTAGTCACCATCTGTATAACCACCTGTACTGTTAAATTGAGATTAAAGTTAAAACAATATTTCAAGATGCTGAGGATGCATTTATATGCAGCATGCCCCCTCATCCCCTACTTCCAAAAGGCAGCCACCTACTGTGTACCCTTCTGATGTCAGACTGGAACAAAACAAAAATGTATATATATTTGCCGTCAGACATAGATAAACAGCATGTAATTATTCTTCTCAAATGACAGCCTCCTGTATATGCAACAGATGCTTGATTGTGAAGAACATGAAAAAAATATTACAATAATGCTTCCAACTTGCTCCTTCTAGACACAGCACAATGCTCCTATACACATTACAATGACCCTCCACACTCCCCTTTGAAGTTTGTCAAGAAATTTAAAGAAATAATGACCACACTGCAACCATCTCAACACAAGATAGAGTGACCTCTGAGGCTCCCCCCTACACATACACACAAATACATACATCTTCATTGCACACCCATGACCAGAGTAGGTTTTAGACTGGAGGAATTCTGACAATCTTTTTCCAAGTCCATATCAAAATCTACTTATGCAGACTTGGTGTTCGGAGAGTGACAACTTTAGCCCCCACAAGTTCTGAAGGTCTGAGTATCCTGTGATGTGTTTATCCTTTTTTGAGATGACTGCTATACTGAGCAAGTGATAACAGGTGTGATGCCCATGCACTGGCCCAGCAATCAAGGAGCCCCAATCCTCCCCACTAACACCAGTGAGGGGCATCCACATAGGAAAGGATAACAAATACACACACAGTAAAGTACAATTTCCCTTAAGAGCACACAGAGATCACAGTCAGTCTGGGGCTGGTTTCTCCCTTTCTCTCCAGATCCATAATAAGACTCCCCACTGGCACAGCTATAGGGTCCAGATCTCAGCCTAGTGGGCAAGATAAAACCTCCAGTGCTTCGTGTCCCTACCCAAGTAGCTGGCACACACACTTTGAGATAAGAGTTGTATACAACCACACATACACTCCTGGGGAAGGCTGGCACAGGTTCTCCAGCTGTGCCCCTTTTTCCCAGACTATACGGTAGTACCACGTGCCACCACCCATTAATATTTACCAGCTACTAAAACGTCCTTATGAAAGGGTGTCCAATTATACTGCACAATATTATTATCCAAATGGTAAGTGCAACTGAACAGTCAAGGCTTACTGGGGTGGCTTGGCCAGTATCACTATATACATGCAATGTACTCTAGAGCTTAAATTATCTCTACACAAAGCAACCACATTTATTATTAAATATTTTTAAACATTTAAACATTCCAACTAATAAAAACATAAGACAATACTTCTTACTACACAGTGCTAGTCAAGAGTTCAGAGATGACAGAGAAATGCTTAAAATAATACAGTAGAAAAGTTCTGACATCAATACAGAAAAAAATAATCTAATCTTCCTATTTCCTAGCTATATCTAAGAGAAAACACAGTTCTAAAATAAACTTGCATATAGAGCATAGGCAGTGCTGGTGAGTTGGATGTTCTCAAGACAAATGTTAAATGCCCTCATTCTTTTTCTCCTTAAATTGATTAACAGTACTACCGATTCATTTCAGATTACATAATTTCTTTCTGGTTCCCAGGCTAACAGAAACTCAGAGGTTAATAGCCCTTTTGATCTTGCAGCTGGTCAGGAAGCCAGAGCAATAAAAGAAATTATACATGCAAATTCTAGCCATCAACTCTGGCCTCAAAACAATAGGCAGAATGCCTCCCTCTAGACATCTCATTTCTGAGTTTTAGATCAAAGAATTTCACAATGCTTGACTTATCAGCTTTCTTACAGCAGAGTGCACTGTTGTTGCATTTTGACTGTGTAATGTTTATTTATTATTTTTCTATCCTTGGTTGATTGGTTTAGACCCACTAGGCTAGTATCCTCTTTTCAGGGGTGACCCAAAGTGGTATTTATATTACTAGGAGAAATTCTGGCCAGGGCATCAGTGAACTTACCTTATTCTTTTTGATAGGTGCTGTGGGATCTTTTACATCCACTTGTGCTACCACCAATTCAAGCAGATGGGATCTCAGTTTAACATCTCTTCTGAAAGAAGGCACAATCAAGAGTCAGCAATCAATCTATCTGGTCTGGAAAATGAACTCCACTCTTTGCACCAAATGTGAGTTTATTACCTAAGAAATAAACTTTCAAGACCGGAAAAACAAACTAGCAAAAACCACCGCTAATTCAAAAGCCAAGAACTCGACTCAGGCCAGTCCAAAACTTAAAAAAACGTAAAAAACATGTTTTTTTACATTTTGGACTGGCCTGAGTCGAGTTCTTGGCTTTTGAATTATCGGTGGTTTTAGCTAGTGAGTTTATTACCTGTTGTACCATTGACTCTACTAAACATTACCATATGCCGTATCCTATGTGAAATATACCTGTCCCATTAAAGCGTTCTGTGGATGTTACAGAAAACTTTACATCCTTAGAGTATTTCTCATGCCATTTGACTTGGCGATGTTTAGTAAATCCATCAGTACTGATTCAGAGGATGCCTTATATAACAGACATCACTTCTTAGAAATCAGTAGTACATGGAATGTCATGACAGAGCTTTGAGTTGGTCCATGTAGGAGATGTTATTTAGGCATTATATCCTTTCAAGAAAGATATCTCTGTGGGCATTCCAGTTGTTGCATGTGCCTGGACAGATTCATCCAAAAAGGGGCATTATATTCAATGATTGGCCTAATGAGGGCTTAGTAAAGGGGGACAATGACATCTCTAGATGTAGGCACACTCCCTTTGTTTATAAGCTGTGCAATATAGGAATTCTTTTACAACAGTGGACACAAGGCAATGCATACAGCCTACCTCAGCCTGGCCATGGCCTTCAATACCATTCCCCACTCAGGTATCATTGATAAACTCAAACTAGACATCAATCCTTACATCACTAGGTGGGTTGCAAATTGGCCCACAGACAGGACCCATTGAGTGAACACTGCAGATTCCAAGCCTGACTGTCAATCGGTCATGAGTGGAGTTCCACAGGGCTTGGTCCTGGACCCTCTCCTGTTTGGCATCTACTTCTCAGAAGTCCAGACCAACACGGGACTCTGGCTGACCAAGCACACTGATGACTGCAAGCTAGGAATTATTATCAACTCCCCAAGTTATGCAGACATCCTACAAAAGGGCCTCTCTGAGATCAATGACTGGTGTCAAAGCCATGGCCTGAGGCTTAATGCCAAAAATGCATTGTCATCCCCTTTGGAAAAAACTCAGTTCCCATGAATTACCATGTTGATGGTAGCCCAATGAACACTGAAGGGGCCATAATAGATCTGGGCACCCAGGTCGACAGCCACCTCACCTTCGACCACCACATGTCCTTCTATGTGGCACATCTTATAACCAAAGGTTGTGCATTCAAGAAGAAAGAAGTCAACATTCCTCTCTACTCATCCCTCATTAGACCAATCATCGAATATAACGCTGCATTCGGCATGTACCTGGGCCAGACACCTACAACAGCTGGAGAAGCCACAAAAGTACCTCACAAAAAGAATCCTAGGCCTTGAACACATGAACTACATGGACAGACTCAAGAAACTTCAGCTGTTCCCAGTCTGTTATCTACTTAGAGGTTATCTCTGCTTGACTTACAAAGCCATGTCCTACCTAGACCTACTTGAAATGCTACACCTAAAGAAATCCCAATCCCCCCACAACACATGCTCCAGAGACCACAACATCATTACCACAATTAACAGAACATGCTGGAGGGACAGGTTCATCTCCAAAAGACTGCCCATACTCTGGAATAAGCTTCCCATTCATCTCAAGCAGAGCACCTCGCTGGCCTTCTTCAAGAGAAATTTTGACAAGTGGATGGGTATCAGAAAGTTCACCCCAGGGATCACTCCAGTTGCCCTACTAGATAGGGGCACTGTGAATTAACATCGGGTGGCACGATGCCTGGGCAATTCTTTTGCAGTTAGGCTTGTAAAGGCTCCGAGGCCATTATCCTAGTACATACTTGCGAACCTATGTTGCTCAAAAGTTAGTTGACTAGTCATAGTGGGACTAACCTGGTCAACATATGATAAATACCACTGTTCTGGAATAGACCATCCATCCACATAAAACAAAGTTCATTCTTGTCCACATTCAAGTGCAACTTGGATCTCTGGATGGGAAACAGAATATTTATACCATAATTGTCCCCTGTGCTGCTAACAGAAGCAACTCATAAATTCTATATCTGATGCAAGAGTCCCTTAAAATTGTGTATGGTATGATGCCAGTTATTCACATTAGGTGTAATATACAAGTATTGGCCATGAGATGGGCAAGTCCGAATGCTAACCAAATGGGATAGGTTAACATGACCACAAAAAGGAACACTGGCTAGGCTTAAAATGGCCTGCAAAGAAAGCTAGCCTAGTACTTGCTATGAACCTATAGGAAATCCCCACAGAAGCTGAACTACCCCAGACACAGTCCAAAGCAGTAATCAAGGAGCCTCAATCCTCACCACTGACACCAGTGGGAAACATTCACTTTGAACAAAAATGGATGCACACAGTATTTTCAGATGCAGCTCTCTGCACAAAGCACAATTTCCCTTAAGAGCAGACAGGGAACATACTCCAATCCTGGGACTGGGTTTCCCTCTCTAGGCCCCAAATAAGATTCCACCTTTCCCTCTGCATAAAGCAGTACTCTGTGTCCCTGTTCCAAGTAGCTGACATACACAGCCTGAGATTTGACTTTCTCACACACACACACACGCACACACACACACACACACACACACACACACACACACACACACACACACACACACACACACACACACACACGGGTAAGGCTGGCACAGATGTACCTGCTACACCACCTTTACCCAGGCTATAAGGTAGATTCACTGCCACCAGCCAACTACTTTAAGCTCTTACCAGTGTACCAAATTACTCTTAGTAAAATTAATACTTATACAAATTTGAGTGCTTCCAAGTGGCAAGATTTTCAGGAGC
This sequence comes from Protopterus annectens, assembly GCF_019279795.1. Taxonomy (NCBI): domain Eukaryota; kingdom Metazoa; phylum Chordata; order Ceratodontiformes; family Protopteridae; genus Protopterus; species Protopterus annectens. The sequence goes on along the minus strand of NC_056743.1, from coordinate 356,537,983 downwards.
ATGAAGCCACAATGTCACCCAAGGTTAAACTATTTTCTAAAAGACCAGCCACAATGAGCAGTATAGATCTATTAAATAATAAATGATAAAACAGAAAACATGAAAATGCAGAATATCTATCTACAATAAACACTCTGGTATCAATCCACATGAAATATAAAAATAACACAGATGGAAAGATTCAGACAAATGCAGAAAAACAATATTTAAGCTAATTTCACTATTTTCTTGAGTGAAGAATTACTGCTCCCTGGTTACTTAATAAAGCAAGGCAAGATGAAGTAGATGTGTCTTTGTGCCAGTTTCAACAACAACGTGCCGAGTATGTCTATCACATCTCTCACCAATATCAAAAATAATGTCATTGCTGGCTATAGGACATCACATCAGCTCACATGGTTCTTTGGATCCCACACTACTCCCCTGACTAGAGGCTGAGATAGGGTCTAGCACAGGTGTGTTGCAATACACACCTACAGCTTTGCTAAGGCATATGGACACTGTAAAACAATTCCAATACTTTCATTTAACCAGCCATTCTCTGGAACCCCAGGACAGCAATTTGTTCACCACTAAGGACAATAAGAGCCCAGGATTTTCCCAGACATGGCATCTCTGGCTGTTAAAGTCTACAAGATAAAATTGCTATGGCATAAACCAAGTCATTTAATTTCTAGCCATTTTTCTTAAGGTAAGCTGAGCGGAGCTTAACCCCTTCCCTTCTAGCATACTCTATTAACATGTATACACTTTCTCAGCTATAACAGTACAGTCTGATAAAAATGTACATTTATTTTCTGTCCAGCAGGACCCACTGTTCATACATTTTTAACACTAGCAGGCTTACAAATACATTTTCAGACAAGCACCTGTACAAAATCAGTTTTATATACAAATGACATAAAATTCAAAATTTAAAAATTTTAGCAGCTTTAACAAACAGGTTAGACAAGACAGACAAGCAATGCTGCTGTATGCAGACTATTTGAGATTATAGGCAGACTGAACAAGAACTCCAGAAACTGATAGGGGAATGGAATGCACAACTGGGGAGAGGACTGCACAACTAGAGCCAAACAGGATGAATCCCAGTACAGATAAGACAGTTAGATTGCTGGTAGAAGGGAAAATGGTGGAATAGGTTAGCAGTATTTGGGAGGAGGTGGTTGAGGAGTAGGAATGTCTGAATGAAGAGGTCAAAGCTAGAATCAGAGTGGCTGCAAGCAGTGTCAGTGGTAGTGTGTGACAGAAGAATGCCAAAGAAGTTGAAAAATAAGGTGCACAAAACAGTGGTGTGACCACTACTAATGTATGGTGCATAAAAAATATTCATATACACCCCATGCAACTGTTATTTTAAATAAACATTTTGCAAATGACGTAACAGATGTCAAGGATGTCTGAACTGTTGTTCATGAATGAAAGTCAATGTAAATTATTAAAAGAAGATCCAAACCAGTACCAAGCACTCGGGTGGCAACAGGAGCAATAACGCAAAAATGTGATAAAGCAAATATGCTTCAGTTTATTCCACAAACCACAGAGATGAATAATCCAAAACAGTGCAATACGTCACTGTATAGTGCATTGAAAGAATACTAAAAACAAGTTGTTACAAACAGATGGTTTAGCGCTTTCATCTGACAAGTTTCTGAAGAAATCTGCACTTGTCAGATGAAAGCGCTAAACCATCTGTTTGTAACAACTTGTTTTTAGTATTCTTTCAGTGCACTATACAGTGACGTATTGCAATGTTTTGGATTATTCATCTCTGTGGTTTGTGGAATAAACTGAAGCATATTTGCTTTATCACATTTTTGCGTTATTGCTCCTGTTGCCACCCGAGTGCTTGGTACTGGTTTGGATCTTCTTTTTGGTTGTTGTCAACGTTTTTTGGTTCCAATGTAAATTATTAAGCAATGCAATTGATGTCCACAGTGTCTGCATAAGGGAGCTTTTCTTCCCAGGCTTCCAATGAAAAGGGCACTGGTCAGACTTTCCTGGTAAAAAAAAAAAATAACCTATAGTGTGTGTGTGTGTGTGTATATTATATATATATATATATATATATATATATATATATATATACACACACACACACACACACACACACACACACACACACACATACACACACATATATACACACTTTTTTAATTAAAAAAATAAAAAATATATATATTTTTTTATATAAATATTATAATATATATATATATATATATATTTTTATATAAATAGTATAATATATAATTATAATTAACATACATATACACACACATTTATTTTACATTTGTTTATCATGAGAGTCTTACTGGGCATGAATCCCATTTTCAGGGGACGCCCGGGGAGAAAAGCTCTGCAAAGTTTAGTACAGTAAATGCAATAAACAAGTTAAAGTACAGTACAAAAGAAAAGAGGAGATGTACTATATTTATACAGTACAATCAGTATAGAATAGGTATACAATTAAGCAACATTATGTGACAGATGTACCATACAGTTGTAGGACATATTCAGTTATATGGTTACAGTCATACAATGGTTAACACAATAATCAGAAGGTTAATACAATGCTCAGAAGTATATATATCTACATCTCTTTATATATACATACACACACACACACACACACACACACACACACACACACACACACCTAATCTATTATGTACATATCTATATCTATACATCTATACATATATATCTACGCCTGGGCAGTGAAAGCAGAAATGAGGAACCTAGAGGAGATGGAGATGAAATTCCTGAGATGGGTGGTAGGATGCACGCTGTGGGACATCAGAACAGGAGCTCAAGTAATTCCAGTTTCAGAGAAGGTCAAAGAGAACAGATTATGGTGGTTCAGGTATAAATGTAAGAAAGAATAAGAATTTTGAAAAGCTGATTTGGGGCAGCAGGAAGAAACCACGGGGAAAAAAAAAAAAAAAAAAAAAAAAGAGACAGATGTGTGAAGAAAAACCCTGTGACAGTCGGGCCTGACAGTTGAAGAGGCAGAAAAGGGCCCTGAAATTGAAAGAGATGGCAACAGTTGATCCAACATGCTGCCCTTGTGTGGAAAATGGGAAAGGGGGGGTGGTGATGATTAAAGGGTCACACTGGTTCCATGCTATATATTTTCTGTCTAGTTTTTCATCAGTGTCTTTATTGCCTTTGCTAATAAAGAATATGTTTCTTCTCTTTGTTTTGGTTTCATTGCATTAACTTCTCATTGACAGAGTTATTTAATGGTGCACCTGAGATGGGGACTTGGAAGCAGGACTTAACAGGGACCTGGAATACACAGTATCAGTCCCTTATTTTGAGATCTATGAGCTATTTATCACAGACATAAGATTAAATATAGAATTTGAAAGTGGTCAAGATGGAAAAATCTTTATTGAAAGCTGAGAAAAAGTAAGAAGCCTTGAAGACATGAACTAGTTTTTCAGCACAGTGTTGTCTTGAGACAATATATCTTGCCTGTGCACTGACTGAAGGATTTGAAAGAAGTGGGCTCAAAACAAGGACTTCACAGGAAAGAAGTGGGCTCAAAACAAGGACTTCACAGGAAAGAAGTGGGCTCAAAACAAGGACTTCACAGGAAAGAAGTGGGCTCAAAACAAGGACTTCACAGGAAAGAAGTGGGCTCAAAACAAGGACTTCACAGGAAAGAAGTGGGCTCAAAACAAGGACTTCACAGGAAAGAAGTGGGCTCAAAACAAGGACTTCACAGGAAAGAAGTGGGCTCAAAACAAGGACTTCACAGTGCTCAAGATTAAGGGAGATCATTAAAAGGAAGATTTAGTTAACTGGAAGGCATTGAGATAGGAATTTAAGAAAACGAGACAGACATGAGCTAAATACCATATGGGGAGGCATAGTAAGAGAGGTGAGATGGATTAAGGATTTAGGATACATCCACCTTACCTGCAGGCATTTATTTTCACAACAGCTAAAGGAAGCAGCAGCAGATAGAAGTTGATTGAAAAGTATAGCACTGAGATGACAGATGATGTGCTTATAATCGAATGTCAAGTATAGCATGAAGGCTGTAGTAATTATCACTACGGCACTGAGATGTGACAGATGATGTGCTTATGATCGAATGTCAAGTATAGCATGAAGGCTGTAGTAATTATCATTGTACTGTTGTATAAAACATTATACTGTCTGGCAATATTAGTGAGCCGTAATGGTGAAAGATGGTTATTTTTAACAGAGCAATAGATGCCGCTCCTACCATGAGACTCTGCATACGCACAATCTTCAAATACCTATAGAAAGATCGGTCACTTTCAAACAAGAGCAACAGTTCCATTATTCAGGCACTCCTGGCATCAGTTACCTCATTTCTTGTTTCCAACAGATAGATAAATCAGTAAAATAAATGTCCTAACATTCTCTTCCCAATGTTTGCATAGGACAAGGAAGCCCTCTGTCACCTAGGTGCAAGGGCTGGGCCAGTAAAGTATAAGATGGTGTCAAGGGCACCACCTTAAGGCTCAGCACTAGATAACAAATGAGCCAGCCACAGTGCTGCCTAGTACAAGTGATCCAACCATATTGGATTGGACATTACAATTCTGAGACAAGGTAATTAATTTAAGCACAAACAGCAGCAATAGAAAAACATGAGATGCCAGGAGAAACTGCTTAACAGTACTTAGTGTGGAATAGATGCACTCTGGAAACAAAACCAACATTTTATGGAGAATTGTTAAGCATTTACAAACAAAAGCAGACCTAATATTCTATAGAGTACAATCAGTCTCAAAGAAAAGACATTCTCATCTGTCACTATCTAGGACCACCTCTGGGTAAGACAGATCACAGCATAAAGCTTCTGGCAGATTTACAGCCAGGTGTGGATGTGCTTAAACATTGAACTTCCTGAACAAGAAGTCCATTCATGTAAGAAAACAATGATCATTTATTGTTTTATACCTGCTGATTTATTCTCTCTTTCAGGCTCCTATAAGAAGAATATTCAGAGTATATTTGATTGTTAGACTGTGTATTTTTCCTGACATCTGGTACAGCTTATGGAAGGAAAGCATCCTTCAGACATACACAGACCGTTGCTATTTTTCAAGGATAAATTCCCCTTATCTCAAATAGCCTCATACATTCTGTAATCAGTTCAATTCTTTGTGTAATACAAGGGGGTGCTGAAAGTCTCAGCCAAATCAACTTTCTAAATTTTGAGTGTTATTTTGCCTGTGTAGCTGAAAACAAGGTTATTTCATCTTGTAAAGAAAGAATTTGCAGAATCATAATGATATGTTTTGACATTGACATGGTTCAATTGAAGATCTGAAACAATGAAAAGTCTGGAATTTTCAAATGTGGAATTCTGAGCTGTCATGAAGTTCCTACTCCTGCAGAAGAGATCGCTAAAGGAAATGCATAAATTTATGATGCAAACAATGAGTGACAAGTGCCCAACTGTGAAGACGTGGTGTGCAAAGTTTCAGCATCAAGAGTTTGAGACCAAAGATGCAGCAAGGCCTGGGAGGCCTTAAGCGGCGTCAACTCCTGAAACTGCTGACCATGTTCCATGACCAGATTTTGGCAGATCGGTGAATATTGGCTAAACAACTGCTAAGACACTACAGCTGTCCAGGGAATGTGTTGGGCTTGTAATCTGAGAACAGCTGGGTATGCAGAAGCTGTCAAGCAAGAAGATGCCCAAATGTATGAATGCCAAGGAGAAAAGATGTCCAGTGGACACTTCCAAGTTGATTTTTGTGGCATTTTCATTGAGATGATGCCACCTTTTTGGAATGACTAGTTACTGTTGATAAAACATGATTATACCACTATGATCCTGAGACAAAACAACAGTCCATGCACTCAGGTTCACCAAGGCCAAAGAAGTTCAGGACCCAAAAATCAGCAGGAAAGGTCATGGCCACAGTGTTTTGGGATCAGGAAGGTGTTGTAATGACCATCTTCCAAGGGTCAAAACAGTTAATGCAGAATACTACTGTAACTTACTGTGCCAATTAAAGGAGGCGTTGAAAGGAAAAAGGAGAGGGGAAGCTGCAGAACGGAGTTCTCTTTTTGCAAGACAATGCACCTGTTCACAAGGCTGGCAAAGTGATGGATGTTTTGATGACATTAGGGTTTAAGTGCATAGATCATCCCACTCACCAGATTTTGCTCCATCTGACTATTTCCTGCTTCAAAACCTCAAGAAAGAAAGTTTGAAAGGGCAGAAATTTTTGAGTGATTTTGGAGGGGATTGTAGCAATGGAGCAGTATTTCACTGACTAGACTTCAGACTTTTTTTGGCAGAGTTACAGAAACTTCAGACATGATGTGCCAAGCGTGTTGAACTTCAGGGTTAATATGTTGAATATCTTGTAAGTTTTATGGCTCCATGTCACTCCCTTCTTGGTCGGGCTTAGAACTTTTCAGCACCCGCATGAAACTCAGTGCAGGCACGGCTTTAGTGCTATATAGTTATTAAAAAGTCAGTTTCTATGAAATACTAATAAAGCTAAATTTTGCAGTAGCAAATATTGATAACACTTATTTTAACACTAAATGCTTGGATTATTAGTTTTAACAGTAATGCAAAATTATAAATATTATAACCTGACTCTCTGGTATTTAGGGATTGAGCTCTTACTGCAACCCAGATGAATACGGTTCACTTAGTGGCCATGAGACTCCAGCAGAAATACAGAGTCCGAGAGAAGTGAAGGTTGTGGCATAGGAAGTGCAATTTCTGTAGCAAAGACCAGTAAGACCACTTTTCATGCTTGGGAGGGGAGTGGAGCTACTTGCTTCAATGTCCCTTTGAGAAGTGAGGGGTGACCTCGATGTCCCATGATCTCGATGTCCCTTGAGGAAGTGAGGGGTGACCTGAGCAAACAGTGAAGTGCACATTACCCTTCATCTCAAGCCAGGAGACCAGAAGGAACATAGGGCTTTGCAGAAAACCTTCATACCACCTTTAATACTTGTCTAAATGATTGTCTTTCTTAGTGAAGCTTGCCTTTGTGATGGGGAATGAATGAGTCAGCTGGCGGTCAGGTGGATGGTGATTGACAAACATTGGGGGCAAAGTGTTTGAAAAAAAATTTATACATTAGTACAGCATATTCTGCATATGAGGGCTAAAATCTCCTGTAGAGGGAGTGCATAGTCCCCACACACCAGCCTTTCAATCGAGATAGTCATGCAGTGTTTAAATTCAAATCTCTGCATGTAAATTCAATGAATTCATTTTGCAATATAAAACGCCAACAACTGCTTTTAACAAAACATGCAGTAATTATTCATTTGACAATGGTACCATTATCTGATTGACGTGCATCTCTTAGTGTCTTATTTAATATTTGCAATAGATTTTGTCCATGTACAACTTACTGAAACTTTGGACTAATCAGTGATGACAACTCTTAATGTATACAATTGTTTAATTTTGTTATTTGCATTTGCAACAGAGCCTTGTGATTCTTAAGGGGCCTGTCATTTAGCTGGTTTATAGCTAGTTCAAGTTAGTTCAGCCATGCAGTGCACAGTCATTGGTATTTTTCTGAATTTCTTCTTTCAAATGTCCAGTCAGATACCTATTAATTCAACTGCATGTGAGCAATACAGCCTATGTAGAACCGAACGGATCTGGTTTTCCTTTTACTATTCTTTTATTTCTTGCCCAGCAAAATCAATTATTTCATATGTGTTGTATACATACCTCTCACCCTCTTAGCAAAAGAAATCTGGACAAAGACAAAAATAATGGGAGGACAAAGGCCCAAAAGTAGGGACAAATTTTAGATATTGATAAACAGAAAGTCACTAGAATAACAGGTTTTGCATTAGTACACATTTTCTGAAGGATATTGTATCTGAAACTCAAATGTCTGTCATTATCTAGTGACTTCAATTCTCAATGATTTGTCCGAAAAACACATGAGGAAGACAAAAAATGAGGCAAATATCTGAACATTCTACAAAAATCAAACAGTTGAGAGGTATGCCTTGCACACAATTTACTCAAGTCTTTCAGTATTGCTAGCTGGTTCACTTTCTTACTAGGTGAAACCCTTAGCAAATGGGAAAAAGTGTCACTATCAGGCAATATTGCTCAGTTTGCTTTAATGGCAATGGTCCAATAAAGTCAGTTTGCCATAGTTGCCCCAATCTACCAGTTGGATGCATTTCCTGCATGGTTCAAGCTCTAAGCATTACCACTTTGTTGACAAATTTCACATGGCCCAATGATATCAATAACCAATATCTGTTTAAAATTATTACTTTACGTGAGCATATGGTCTGTCCTTGCTTACATAACCCTACCACATTGCAGTGCCTTTTTAATGCATATACATTGCTAGCTCACATTTTATGGATGTACGTATCTGTAAATTTTGTGTTCATAGGTTTATACTAGGCTAACTGCCCTAGGGCATTTATAAGCCTAGCCCAAAGTTATGTGGCTTACGCCGCCCCTTATGTTAGAAATACTGTGCCCATTTAGTTTGTTGTGCCTCTGTCCATTAGTGACACAGAGATGATTCCCGGGGTAAACCTACGATCTCCCATCCACCGGTCAAGATTTCTCTTGAACAGAGCCAGCGAGGTGCTCTGCCTCACATGGACCAGGATTTTATTCCACAGCATGGAGAGTCTCTGGGTGATAAATCTATCCCTCCAGCACGTCCTATTTATATCTGTGCTAAGGTTTAAGTCTCTTGCTCTAGTGGTTTTGGTGGATTTGGATTTTTTGAGGTGGAGCATGTCCATTAATTCCGGGTTGGTCATGGCCTTGTATGTCAGGCACAGGTCACCTCTGAGCAGACGGTATGCAACTGAATAGAGTTGGAGTTTCTTCAGTCTGGCAGCATATGACAGGTTTTGGAGTCCCTTTATCCTTTTGGTGAGGAACTTTGGGGTCTCTCCAATTGCTGCAGGTGTCGGGTGAGATACATCCCGAATGGGGCATTGTACTCGATCATTGGTCTGATAAGTGAAGAGTACAGGGGAACAATGACCTCACTTGATCTGGATGTGAATCCCTTCATGATCAGGTGGGCAATGTAGAAGGTCTTTTGAACCACTTTAGCAACGTGAGCGTCAAACGAGAGGCCACTGTCAACCTGGGTCCCCAGGTCCCTGATAACCTCTTCTGTGCTTAGTGGGTTGCCACCTATATGGTAGCTTGGGGTTACCTTGTTTTTCCCGAAGGGTATGACTATACACTTTTTTGCGTTTAACTTCAGGCCATGGCTCTGGCACCAGCTATCAGTTTCCGTGAGACCCCTCTGAAGGATGTCTGTGTCCGATGTACTATCCACTATGGCACCCAGTTTGCAGTCATCCGCAAACGTTGTCAGTCATAGTCCTCCTATGTTTGCCTGTACTTCTGAGAAGTAGATGCCGAACAATAGGGGGCCAAGGACTGAGCCCTGTGGGACTCCACTTGTAACTGGCTTGGAGTCTGACATGGCTCCAGCAACTCTAACCCTGTGGGTTCTGTCCTTTAGCCAGTTTGCAACCCATCTTGTGACATATGGGTTTACATTTAAGCTGGTAAGTTTCTCTATAATACCCGAGTGGGGTATTGTGTCGAAAGCTTTTGCAAGGTCAAGGTAGGCTGTATGGACTGCCTTTCCCTCATCAATGGCCTTGGTGACTGTTTCGAAGAAGTTGACCAAGTTCGAAAGGCAAGATCTGCCCTTGACAAAGCCAAACTGGGTTGGGTCCAATGTCTGCAAGTCCCCTATGTCCTTGTTTATGAGTTCCATTATGATCCTCTCCATAGCTTTGCAGACCAGGCTTGTTAAGCTTATGGGGCGGTAATTACCAGGGTCCATACAGGCACCGCCTTTGTGGAGTGGGACCACAGTTGCCGTACGCCACTCCTTGGGCACATATCCTGTGGTGAGGCTAAGATTAAACAGCTGCCTTATGTGCGGGTTTAGTTCTTCATTGAGTTCATGTAGCACACAGCCAGGGACCCCATCCGGTCCCATTGATGCTGTGTTTTTAGCTTTAGAGAGAGCAGCTTTCACCTGCGCATTTGAGATGTCTGGGAGGCTACTCTCAGTTGGGATAGTTATCTCTCCTTTTGGGGGAGAGGGGGGTGAAGTTTGCGCTGTACCTGTCTGCCAGTATGTTGGCAATGTCTGTGGGTTCAGTGATTTTTGTATCATTTTGGACTAATTCTGAGCATATCTGGGAGTTTCCACCCAGGTTTCTGACATAGCTGAAGAAGGCCTTATGATTGTCTTTTGAATCTATGGCAATTTTTCTCTCAAAGTTGGCCTTGGATGATTTTATGAGGGATCGTAGTTTCTTGCTAGTGCTGATCAAAGATGCCTTCCCTTTTTGGGATTTTGCTCTATCATGTAATAGCTTTCTCCTGTTGTTGTAAAGTTCGTTTATGGCTGGGGTCCACCAGACTGGACGTTTGCCCTTGGTGGAAAGAGTCTTGGTTTTATTTGGGATTGCCTGATCCATGTGGGTTTAGAGAGTAAAATACTGAGGATGTGTAGTAACTGCATTTTAAAGAAGCATCAAAGTTTAGGCATTAGGTGTGTAATTTGTGCTTTTGGGTTGGGCTGTAGAGGGTGCCCAATAGCGTAGGTAACTTACTACTTGCATCCAACAGCAGACTATGTGTGCTACATACACGCACGTGCACACACAGTTTTGTTTGCTTCTCTTGCATGTACTGCGTCACAGCATGCACTTTTAGTGATTACTTCTGAATGACAGAAAAGAGGTCTATTTTTTGCCCCTTGGTCTTTTTGTTTTCTTGCACTTTTCTTTCAGTAGCAATTCTCTTTTATAAAGCAGTTGGCCTTCAAGCATCCACAGTACTGCTTGAAGGCTGATTTTCCTCAACCTTTCAAGTTTTTATGCACTGTGACATCCCGTATGCTGTTGTATGTTAGTGACCTTCTCTTGATCTTAATTTGTGTTGCCTCTGCCATAGAACATTTTCCTGAATTGTTGTGTGTTGTTCTGAACTTAGTTTTATAATCCATTTTCTTCTGGTGGATTGTAGTAGTTAGTACTGGTCTGATCTGTTAGACTGATTTACCCTACTTTGTTTTAATTGAAAGTAGTTTGCTTTTCCAGGTTATGTGGCTTTTATTATCTAGTGGTGTGCATATTTTGTTTTATGCTGCCCTGGCACCATTTTTGAGATGCATTTACTCTTTAATTATGCATGCATCCTGTTTATGGTCCTGCAGAATGCTTTCTTCTGGAAAATAAGTGCACCTTCCTGACTGTCAGAAGTAATGAATGAACCATGGCTGTTGCTGGCTGGGAGATCGGAATTCCAAGTTTTCGTACCTGTTCAATTGCATCATCTCTGCCTGTGCCCCAGTAGTTATGCAGCCATCTTGTCATTCCTGACTCCATGAATTTTCCTTTAGAACTTCATATTGGTCAGACTTCATCAACTTTCTTTATGAAGTGTGAGCCTTTAGGTATTGTATGCGTTACATTTTTTTGAGCATTTGACCAGCTTTCTTAACCTTCCCACAAGATTTGTCATGGATCTTCCAATCCCATACAGAGAACCAGGTTATTAGTATTTTATGTATTACCCAACAACTGGTGTAAATATAAAGATCTCTGCACAGAAAACTACTGATGACCAATGTAGTACAGGCAGACCATGGATTATGCAGGACCTTCAATGTAGAGTAGGGTCTCAGTTCTTGGCGCTGTATGCTGCTGTCTACATTTTGCCATTCCTGACCACTGTAACAGAACAATCAGAACCATGCTTTCTGATGCTCTAGCTTATTGGCATGTCCTTCTTCCAAAATAATAATCATTTTACTGTAGTTTGGACTCCCCAGGCACAATATTAGATAACTGGAGATATCATTGCAACCTCTGTATAGTCAAAGCTTAAGTAAATAGGGCTTTCGTCAATGTGTCAAGACAAACCAGCACTGGATAGGGAGCTCTACCTCAACAGTCACTATCAGCTGTGTTATTATTCATTCAACATGGAGCAGAGCAGTGTACATGGGTTATGCATGCAGTTTTCAGGGGCCCTAAAGTACTTGAGTCCTGACAAGACTTTAGGACCGAAATCCTAAATTACCACTTCTGGTTGGTACAGTCTTTTTGTCAAAGCCCCCTGGGCATTACAATGTTTTGAAAAGTCACTTCAAGAACAAACAATTGTGGACAGTCTACTTACTGACTGTTTTACTTTGTCACAAGTGTCTCTGTCTTTAACTGGACTGATGTTTTAAGATTTAGACCCCAAGTAAAAATCAGCCTCCTTCTTTCCCATTATGTGACAATTCGTGGGGCAATTCATCAGTCTAAGATGGGGCACAGGTGTCTCCAGAGCCCCACTGTTTTGGTACTGTATGCTTTGTATTGCTGCAGGTGGCATTTCTCTCTCTAGTTTAATTCCACATCATAATATTTCTTGCTTTATTTTCCTTTCACAGTCCACCCACAATTGTGAAAATGTTATAAATTTCAATGCAACTTGCACATAAGAGTGCTGCCCTGTAATCAGAAAGCCACCCATGTGATCACATCAGGATGCCCCCCTGTACTCAGAAAGGCACCTATGTGATCACATCAGGGTGATGCCCTGTACTCAGAAAGGCACCCTTGTGATCACATCAGGATGCCCCTCTTGTAATCAGAATAGCACCCATGTGATCACATCAAGATGCCCCCTGAAATCATGTCACCCATGTAATCACATCAGGATGCCCCCATAATCAGAATGTCACTCATGTGATCACATCAGGATGCTCTCCTGTAATCAGAATGTCATCCATGTGACAGAATACATATTTTCAAGCTGCAACTCCTGCTATTAGTCCAGGACTAAGGATGGGGCTGTGTAGATATCCTTGTATAGCACTTGAAAGTTACACTGTCTACCATCCCAAAAAAAGCTATGCTTTCTTCTGCAACTGGAATCGAGAAGAAAAAATTGTCCAAGTCCAAAACTACATGATATCATCCATCAAAGACGAGAATGGCTGCTCGGTAGAAGAAAATAATTACCGTTTGAGGAAAGAGCACAATTGGCTAGAGCCCCAGCTGAACTCCTTTCCAGTGGTTATTTTGTTTCTCCTAGTTGATTAACAGTGTGCATCGGTGCTCAGAGAAATGCAGTTAAAACCTGCACCAAGTAGACAGCAGTACCTCTGCTAGGTAGATAGCACCTTAAGTTCAGTTTTGTTCAGTTTTCACCCCACCAAAAACCTTAGTACACTTACTACAAACTCAGGTGCATACTAGCAGTAATTGGAGAGTGAGAGAGAGAGAGAGAGAGAGAGAGAGAGAGAGAGTGAGAAAGAGAGAGAGAGAGAGAGAGAGTGAGAAAGAGAAAGAGCGAGAGAGAGAGAGTGAGAGAGAAGTGTGAGAGAGTCAGAGAGATAATGTGAGAGAGACGGAGGGTGTGAGAGAGGGAGTGTGAGAGAGGGAGCGTGTGAGAGAGTCAGAGATAATGTGTGAGAGAGACGGAGTGTGTGAGAGAGGGAGCGTGTGAGAGAGTGTGTGAGAGAGTGGGAGAGTGAGAGTATGAGAGAGAGAGAGAGAGCAAGAGAGTGAGAGCGAGTGGGGCGAGACAGTGAGAGTGAGTGAGAAAGTGGGAGAGAGAGTGAGAGTATGGGAGAGTGAGAGAGAGAGAGCAAGAGAGCGAGTGGGGCGAGACAGTGAGAGTGAGTGAGAAAGTGGGAGAGAGAGTGAGAGTATGGGAGAGTGAGAGAGCAAGAGAGTGAGAGCGAGTGGGGCGAGACAGTGAGAGTGAGTGAGAAAGTGGGAGAGAGAGAGAGCAAGAGAGTGAGAGTATGGGAGAGTGAGAGAGATTGAGTTTCTGATTGATAGAAAGAAAGAGAGAAATAGACTGGTGACCCCATCTCTGTAGAAAGTGGGAGACAGAGTGAGAGACACAGTGAGAGAGATAGAGAGAGAGCGAGAGTGAGAGAGAGAGAGAGAGCGAGAGAGAGAGAGAGCGAGAGCAAGAGCAAGTTTCTGATTGATAGAGAGAAAGAGAGAGAAATAGACTGGTGACCCCATCTCTGTAGAAAGTGGGAGACAGAGTGAGAGAGACAGTGAGAGAGATAGAGAGAGAGCGAGAGAGAGAGAGAGAGAGAGAGCGAGAGAGAGAGAGAGAGAGAGACAGTGAGAGAGATAGAGAGAGACCGAGAGAGCGAGAGAGAGAGAGAGCGAGAGAGAGAGAGAGCGAGAGCGAGAGAGAGAGAGAGCAAGAGCAAGTTTCTGATTGATAGAGAGAAAGAGAGAGAAATAGACTGGTGACCCCATCTCTGTATTCAGGACTATAGGACTCCTTAGGGGTGATACCAGCCTTGTGTGCTGGACCATTTTGGATTTGGGTGTCCAAGATCTCCTCTTTCTCCACAAATAAAACAGTCATACATTAGTACCAGACATCTGAACCTGCTGCAGATATTAAACAAATCATGCTGGAGATGCACATTAGTCACCTAACAACTATCATTTCACTGCAACAAAATGCATCTCCAGATCAAGCAATGTGATGCCTTAAGGAGCAACTAGACAGCTGGCTGGATATTCCTAACCTCACTGCCAGCATGACAGGCTAGGTATTCCTAACCTCACCACCAGCATGAATAGCTGGGTATTCATAACCTCACTCCTGGTAATACTGGCTGGGTATTCCTAACCTCACCGCCGGCATAACTGGCTGGGTATTCCTAACCTCATCACCGGCATGACTGGCTGGGTATTCCTAACCTCACCACCAGCATGAATAGCTGGGTATTCATAACTTCGCTCCCGGTAATACTGGCTGGGTATTCAAACTTACCCCCCGGTACGACTAGCTGGGTTCATAAACTCACCCCCAGTATGACTGGCTGGGTTCATAAACTCACCCCCGGTATGACTGGCTGGGTTCATAAACTCACCCCCGGTATGACTGGCTGGGTTCATAAACTCACCCCCAGTATGACTGGCTGGGTTCATAAACTTACCCCCGGTATGACTGGCTGGGTTCATAAACTTACCCCCGGTATGACTGGCTGGGTTCATAAACTCACCCCTGGTATGACTGGCTGGGTTCATAAACTCACCCCCAGTATGACTGGCTGGGTTCATAAACTCACCCCCGGTATGACTGGCTGGGTTCATAAACTCACCCTCGGTATGACTGGCTGGGTATTCATAACCTCACCCTCAGCATGACTGGCTGAGTTCATAACCTCACCCCCAGCATGACTGGCTGGGTTCATAAACTCACCCTCGGTATGACTGGCTGGGTTCATAAACTCACCCTCGGTATGACTGGCTGGGTTCATAACCTCACCCCCGGTATGACTGGCTGGGTATTTATAACCTCACCCTCAGCATGACTGGCTGAGTTCATAACCTCACCCCCAGCATGACTGGCTGGGTTCATAAACTCACCCCCGGTATGACTGGCTGGGTTCATAACCTCACCCCCAGCATGACTGGCTGGGTTCATAAACTCACCCCCGGTATGACTGGCTGGGTTCATAAACTCACCCCTGGTATGACTGGCTGGGTTCATAAACTCACCCCCAGTATGACTGGCTGGGTTCATAAACTCACCCCTGGTATGACTGGCTGGGTTCATAAACTCACCCTCGGTATGACTGGCTGGGTTCATAAACTTACCCCCGGTATGACTGGCTGGGTATTCATAACCTCACCCCCAGCATGACTGGCTGGGTATTTATAACCTCACCCCCAGCATGACTGGCTGAGTTCATAACCTCACCCCCGGTATGACTGGCTGGGTTCATAACCTCACCCTCAGCATGACTGGCTGGGTTCATAAACTCACCCCCGGTATGACTGGCTGGGTATTTATAACCTCACCCCCGGCATGACTGGCCTATTGCACTTTGAAGGAGGAGGTGAGATCTAGGGATAGGTACAGCTAAGGGTTAAAAAGCAATGTGGCCCATAATGGGTACCTGTAAGGGTTAAAAGTTGACATGGCCCAGTTGCCTTTAACTTCTTATGATTCTATGATCAACTGAAGATTTTGTTCTCCACAGTGATCAAAATATTATCAGGAACAGCAAGTGCCAGTGGTGATGCAATGTTGTTCAGTCCTTTGTAGTCTCTGATCATTCTCCATGATATACTGAGCTTTTTCTCTAGCCACATGGAACTGCTGAATGGATGCGCAGTCTGATTGTACCAGTCCACAACAACTCCCGAGCTTCTTCTACGCTCTCAGTATACTGGGTACAGGACACTGATTACGATCAGAGTGGGTCTCCTATTGGTAACAGATCTGCCCCCACTTACCTTCAGTGTGAATGACAGAGCACTGCCAAACCCGAAACTCGAAGGGTCCTCATGTACTCTAAGGTTTTCCCTCTCAGTATATCTATGCCTAAGATGTGCTCAGCTGTAGGGGCTATTCCATGTGTAATCCACATAGGGACACCATATCCAAAAACTATTTTAACCCTTATTTCTACCCCATTAGTTTATGCACCTCTATATAGACATCCCCTGTAAATCAGTCATTTCTGCCCCCATATTTACTAATGCCATGATATGCTGTGGCCTGTTATGGCAATAAATCGTAATGGTGCTCACTGGCACGAGTCCCCAGGTGCATTCCTCTCAGGGTTCCCTTCCTGTTTTGTTGCTCTTTCTTCCCTGTACCTTTTGCTTCTTTTCGGATTTCTTATACATCTATTCTGTGATAATTCTATCAATATCTTCTGCTGTTACTCCCCGTTTTAAAAGATCTATGTGCTTTCTGGTTAGTTTTTCATCCTGCTTCCTGTTTGCTTTGGCCTTATATGCCTTCTTTAATTCCCTTTCTATTTTTAGTTCTTCTGGTTGTTATAATGTGTGCAGCACATCTGAAACTTACTGTCCAACACTGCCTCCTACAGATGTCATTAACTGTCCCTTCCACATACGGGTGAAATGTTTATTATCTTATTTCTCATACTACTAGCCATTACTCGAATGTTTGGGTCACACTATCGTCTGAGCACCACCTTGTTCAATCTCTGATGAACAGACAGCAGCCACTGAGGCCATTGTGAAGTCTCTGCTGTTTTTCCAAGATTTATGTTCAGAAACACTATTATGTGCTGCTAGATAAAATGCAGCTGCAAGTTAAACAATCAGAATCTGAATTATTGCATTATGTAGATTTAATGCATTAGCAATCTGTTTTAAATACATACAATATACAAGACAGAAGTACACGCCCATCTCCTCTGCATTTAATGTAGTGCATTACCTCTTGTATTACTAGACAGAAGTACACGCGCATCTCCTCTGCATTTAATATAGTGCATTACCTCTTGTATTACTAGACAGAAGTACACGCGCATCTCCTCTGCATTTAATATAGTGTATTACCTCTTGTATTACTAGACAGAAGTACACGCGCATCTCCTCTGCATTTAATATAGTGCATTACCTCTTGTATTACTAGACAGAAGTACACGCGCATCTCCTCTGCATTTAATATAGTGTATTACCTCTTGTATTACTAGACAGAAGTACACGCGCATCTCCTCTGCATTTAATGTAGTGCATTACCTCTTGTATTACTAGACAGAAGTACACGCGCATCTCCTCTGCATTTAATATAGTGCATTACCTCTTGTATTACTAGACAGAAGTACACGCGCATCTCCTCTGCATTTAATATAGTGCATTACCTCTTGTATTACTAGACAGAAGTACACGCGCATCTCCTCTGCATTTAATATAGTGTATTACCTCTTGTATTACTAGACAGAAGTACACGCGCATCTCCTCTGCATTTAATATAATGCATTACCTCTTGTATTACTAGACAGAAGTACACGCGCATCTCCTCTGCATTTAATATAGTGTATTACCTCTTGTATTACTAGACAGAAGTACACGCGCATCTCCTCTGCATTTAATATAGTGCATTACCTCTTGTATTACTAGACAGAAATACACGCGCATCTCCTCTGCATTTAATATAGTGCATTACCTCTTGTATTACTAGACAGAAGTACACGCGCATCTCCTATGCATTTAATGTAGTGCATTACCTCTTGTATTACTAGACAGAAGTACAAGCGCATCTCCTATGCATTTAATGTAGTGTATTACCTCTTGTATTACTAGACAGAAGTACACGTGCATCTCCTCTGCATTTAATATAGTGCATTACCTCTTGTATTACTAGACAGAAGTACACGCGCATCTCCTATGCATTTAATGTAGTGTATTACCTCTTGTATTACTAGACAGAAGTACAAGCGCATCTCCTATGCATTTAATGTAGTGTATTACCTCTTGTATTACTAGACAGAAGTACAAGCGCATCTCCTCTGCATTTAACATAGTGCATTAAAGCAGCAGTGGATATTAAAGCCGCGGTGGTACAGCAGTAGCATTGTTGTCTCACAGCAAGAGGTTCTCCTGTTCGATTTTCGGCTGGAGTGCCTTCTGTGTGGAGTCTGCATGTCCTCCCCATGGTCGAGTGGCCTCTGAAAGACATGTGTGAATGGGCGTGCCTTCGCTGAAGGTTGGGCGTTGGGCTGGCAACTCAACACCATAAAAATCTACTGCCAATCATTAGCAGACTGGAGTTCTGCTGTGGCGACCCCTTACCGGGAAAAGCCGAAAAGACAAACATTACCTCCTGTATCTTGAGCTCAGAGAGACCAGATTAACACACTTTTATGACTGTCTGTTTATATGTCTAAATCAAATTCAGTGACTCTCTGAATGCGTGTTTCATTTCCTCCACAACAAAAGAAGCTTCTGCTACCGGAGTACCTAGGAGGTCATGCTACTTATTTTGAATATAATCTGATGGACAGACACCCTCCCAGAAAGCAGGATTGAGCTCTGGTTACACAGTAATCCTCTAACCCTAGGTATAGGGGCTAGTTTCCTTCATTTCCTACAATGCTTCTGTCTCATCTATTGTATTATTTGTGTTGATAAACAGATCAGTTTATTCTCCAGTTCTGCTGACTTTTTTTTTGCCTTTTCTAAAGCCTGACTTTCTAAATGGTGTTTTCAAGTTGTTTACGTTGCTCTTCCAGTAACGGACCTTTCTTTGTGAGTGCCTTTCTTGTACTTCAGTCCCTTAACTGTGTGAGCTACCTAATCTGGTAGCCTGCACTCGTATTAAGACAGACCAAACAGATGTTCTGGCACCAAGCAGTTATTAAACTGGCACTCACCTTACAGAGAACTGTATTCATTCACCAGTTAGTGGTTACTCAGAAATCTAAAATTCATAACCTGCCTATACTCTGCAGCCACTGCTAAACTGAGGAATACTTTCCCTAAAAACCATAAAAAGTTTTGCATCATCTTAAAAGTACTTAATTGTATTTATTACTGCTTGGTGTAACTCATTCTATGCCTTTTGGTTTAAACACTTGGGCTTCGGACCAGTTGTTTTGCACTGAGAGGGTTTGTGGTCTGCACTGTAGTGGCAGAACAGGTAGCTTACATCCTTCTAGGTTGGGAACTGCTGATTGCAGGCTCAGTGTCTGTTATTCTAAAAGTGTATTAATTCTGGTTTAAGTACTTGGGCTTCAGGCCAGTTATTTTACATTAAGAGGGTTCGTGGTCTGCACTCTTGTGGGAGGAGAGGCTGGACTCTGCCCTTCTGAGCTGGGAATTTCTGGTTAAAGGCTTATAGTGCATGCATATCTGAAATGCTTTTTACTGAAGATGGTGCGCCTTGTTTGCTGTGGCATAGACTGGATTTGGGCCTGCTGAATCTAGCTTTGTTTATATGCTTGTTATTTCCTTGGAACGCTAATTCCACCTAATACGCGGCTTCTCAGCGCTTCTGTGTATCACTAGTGATATCTGCATTGCTTACTGTACTTATTTCCTTGTTTCACTTGAAAGAAAGTTACTGTTTGTCGTTTTTGCATTTAAATTACCTGTAACACATTGCACTTAAGTTACCTGGCACTTGATCACTAAAGCAATTATACAAGTCAGCACTAAAAATTAAAAGCACTACACCCTCACTCCCCACTGGCCCTTGTTTTCAATTATAAAGGACTTCCCAATATTATTCAAGCATGTCCAAAGGTCAGCTGTCAATCTCCTCTCCGGTCAAGCTGGTGAATCTGGGAATCTTGAGGCAATGTTACAACTGCTTCATGTACACAGACAACCCTCTCCTCCTCCCAACAAATTCCAACACATGAGAGATGCAACCATATAGTCAAACTGGAGGCTAAGCTCTCTCAACTCAGTACTGGCATAACCAGTCAGGAGGAGAAGGAAACCACACTCACTACAATTCCAGTCTAACATAGACCTACCACGACAGCAAACCAAACACATAATCACACAAACATACTCGGAGGCTCTAAATAAAGATCTGCCTAAGCAGCAGAGACCTCCAAAGCAGACACCCAAGCAACCGCTACCCCAAAACAAAACACGTGCAACACATATCTCACAAAGACAATGTGCTGAACAGTCACAGCCCTTAAGACTAAACAACACACTTGATACACTTGCAATAGGTGACTATCGTCAGGCACACTGACGTCCCGCTCACCAGGCTGAACAAGGAGAGGGTCACGGTGAGCAGCCTGTCAGGCGCTAGGATCTGCCACATAACACAAGCACTCAGGTCACGCCAAGGCAAGTACAAATATGACTCAGTCATTGTCCATGCTGGTGTGAATGACCTGAGATGTACCTCCCTGGACTACATGAAAAGAGACATAGAGGCGCTCTCTGAGCATGTAGCCCAGGCCGGTATGACCCTGACCTTGAGTAGCATCTTACCCTCACCAAGAATGATGCCACAATATGAAGACAAGATGATCAATTTCAACAATTGGCTTAAGTACTGGTGTCATTCAAAGGGGATCCAATGCCTGTCAGCTTGGGATGATATGCTCGACAAGCCCCGATGCTTCGCTAGGGATGGCTTGCACCTGTCACCCCTGGGCTTTCGGATATTGGCAAAGGCTATTGCTACCCCCATAGTGCCTTTTTTAGGCAAGGCTCAAAAGACAAACCCACCTCCATAGGTATCACAAGGGATAAGAAACTAAGAGTAATGCTACTCAACGCCAGAAGTCTAAACCTCAAGATGCACGCACTCAAAACTCTCCTTAGCATGGAGAACATCGATATCTGTGCAGTAACAAAAACCTGGTTCAGGGCTCCCGAGAGCACCCCAGCACTACCAGGTTATACCTCATACCATGCTTTTCGGCCCCAAAACTTGGACCGAACCACAAAAGGAGGGGGAGTATCGATATTCAAAGATACCCACACCTCCAGGTTGGTGGCAAAGCACGAAGCATCAGAGACTATCCATGTGCAACTAACAGTGGATAAAACTGCCTTCCAGTTTATAGCCTGCTACAGACCACCCTCCCAAACCCAGGAACCCCACTCGGCCTTCCTGAGAACACTGGAAAATATGAAGGTCTCTCCAAACACCATTATATTGGGCGACTTCAACTACCCAAACATAGACTGGGAGCATTACTCTAGCTCCAGCACCCTAGCCCAAAGGTTCCTAGAATTTATAAACTCAAATGCTATGGAACAACTTGTTACCACTCCCACAAGAGGGGAAAACATACTGGACCTGATCACCAACATGGGGACTCTATGCTCCAGACCAGAAGTTATCCCTCACTGGTAAGATCAGACCATAAACTAATCTCACTGGATATTCACATCCCAACCACACCCCCTGCCCAGAAAACCACAGTGAAAAACTTCTTTAAAGCAATTTTCACACTCCTCAAAACCGAGGTGGAATCCTTCAAAGCCCCCAGGCCTGTGGAAAATACGGCCCAGACCACAGAATCCTTTATAAATGCATTCTATGAACACCTTCAGGAATGCATGGATCATGCGATCCCAAATAAAACCAAGACCCAATCCTCCAAAGGCAGACGTCCTGTCTGGTGGACCCCAGCCATAAACAAACTATACATTAGGAGAAGGAAGCTACTAAATGATAGAGCAAAATCCCAAAAAGGGAAGGCATCACTGATCAGTATTAGCAAAAAACTACGGGCACTCATAAAATTGTCTAAGGCCAGCTTCGAGAAAAAAATTGCACAGGACACTAAGGATAATCACAAGGCTTTCTTTAGTTATGTTAGGAACCTGGGTGGGAATTCCAAGATATGCTCAGAATTAGTCCAAAATGACAAAAAATATACCAAACCCACAGACATTGCCAACATCCTAGCTGACAGGTTCAGCGCAAACTTCTCTCCCCCCCCTCACGACCAAAAGGGCAAATATCTATCCCAGCAGAGTGCTGCCCCCCTGACATCTCAGATGCTCAGGTAAGAGCCGCCCTCTCCAAAGCAAAAAACACAGCATCAATGGGATCAGACGGTGTCCTGGGCTGCGTCCTCCATTAACTCCAAGAAGAGCTAAACCCAAACATAAAACTACTGTTCAATCTCAGCCTTACTACAGGATATGTGCCCAAAGAGTGGCGTACAGCAACAGTGGTCCCTCTCCATAAAGGTGGTGCCTCAATGGATCCTGGAAACTATCGCCCCATAAGCCTGACTTGCTTGGTCTGCAAAGCTATGGAAAGGATCATCATGGACCTCAAAGATATTGGGGACCTACAGACACTGGATCCTACCCAATTCGGCTTTGTTAAGGGCAGATCCTGCCTCTTAAACCTGGTTGATTTCTTTGAAACAGTCACCGAGGCCATTGACGAGGGGAAGGTGGTCCACACAGCCTACCTGGACCTCGCAAAAGCCTTCGACACAATACCCCACTCGAGCATTATAGATAAGCTCACCAGCTTAAATATAAACCCCTATGTCACTAGATGGATTGCAAACTGGCTCAAGAACAGAACCCACATGGTTAGAATTGCTGGAGCCATGTCAGACTCCAAACCAGTTACAAGTGATGTCCCACAAGGCTCAGTCCTGGGACCTCTCTTGTTCGGTATATATTTATCGGAGGTACAGGCCAACACGGAAGGACTGTGGCTGACCAGGTTCGCAGATGACTGCAAACTGGGCACCATAATCGACTCTCCAGCCGACACAAGCATCCTCCAAAAGGGCCTCATAGAAACAGACAACTGGTGCCAGAGCCATGGCCTCAAGCTAAATGCCAAAAAGTGTATAGTCATCCCCTTTGGCAAAAACAAAGTACCCACAAATTACCACATAGGTGGTAATCCATTAAGTACAGAAGAAGTAATTAGGGACCTGGGGACCCAAGTTGATAGCAATCTCTCATTTGACAACCACGTGGCCAAAGTGGTTAGAAAAACATTTTATATAGCCCACCTAATCATGAAGGGATTCACATCTAGATCAGGGAATGTCATCGTGCCTCTTTACTCATCCCTCATCAGGCCCATAATTGAGTACAATGCCCCTTTTGGGATGTACCTTACCAGACATCTGCAGCAACTGGAAATACCCCAAAAGTACCTCACCAAGAGGATCAAAGGGCTCAAACAGATGCTATGCTGCCCGGTTAAAGAAACTCCAGCTCTACTCAGTGGCAAACCACCTGCTCAGAGGCGATCTGTGCCTGACGTATAAAGCCATGTCCAACCCGGAATTAATGGACATGCTGCACCTCAGAAAATCCAAATCCCATCGAGCTACGCGCTCGAGAGACTTGAACCTCAGCACTGAAATAAATAGGACATGCTGGAGGGACAGATTCATAACCCAGAGGCTCCCTTCACTCTGGAATAAAATCCCAGTCCAGGTTAGGCAGAGTCCCTCATTGACTCTCTTTAAGAGGAATCTTGATGAGTGGATGGGAGATTGTAGGTTTACCCCGGGTATCACTTCTGTGTCACTGTTAGACAGAGGCACAGTATACTAACCTCGAAAAAGGGCATAGCAAAATTAATTTAAAATGGGTGGCGAAAGCCAAACACTTTCTGGCTAGGCTTATAAATGCCCTAGGGCAGATAGCCTAGTATGAACCTATGAACCTATAAGTAGCCTGTGTTGTCTACTATTTAAAATCATCTGAAAAACATTCTTAACATGAGGGTCTTGCACTCATAACATCCTGTTTATTAAACCCCCTTCTTATTTAAATCATTTAATTTATATTTATTAAAATCACAGTAAAATCATATCTACAGCAAAATAACCAGGCTCTTGTACCATCTTCATTACTATGTCTCCTCTTTATGCATATTCTTTTTCATATAAAGTATACTGCCTCAATATAATTTCACAGTTTAGTAGAGTTTTTTCTTTCCTTTTAGAGCCCTTGTTCAATGTATTTGACCCAGATACTGCAGAAGCTCTGCCACAAGGGCCAAGTCTCAAACATTTTCACTGAGAATTTTGCCTTTGTACAATGTAAGCAAATTTAACTCAGAAGAACTTTGATGTATATTAACTTCATCTAGTCAAATACATGCCTGCCTGAGCCAAAAATTGGTATTTAGCATTTCCCCACCTTGGACAGAATTGTCCTTGCACTGCAAGGACCACTTACTAAACTGGCCACTGTCCTTTTTTTGTATATGCCATTGACTTAGTCTTCCTGGTTGACAAGTTTATGCATTCGGGAAATGAAAGAAAACATGTCCTGCTTTGTACATCTGTTAATTGCTTTTGCTGGCTATGAACTGATTATTCTCCATTATAATTTGGCCTGAGGGTGGAAGGTCATTACACTCAGTTTGCCCTTCACCCAGTCTTACTCTACTATTATAGTTCCTACATACACATTTCACATGCGACTCCTATTCCTTAACCCTCCCAGGCAACTTATCATCATACTAACAGTCCTGCTTCTATTTACCTAATTCCCAACTTCCATTTAATCTTTTAGCCCCATTCCCAACTACATTTCTCCTTCCCATACTGCTTTGTGCTACATACATTCAGTTGGGTCCCCTTCAGGTCATATAACTTTTAAACGATAGACTTTGATATGGCCGAGACCATATGATCCAACTTTTAAAAGTTCAAACAGTCTGGATGGAGATCTCCATTTACAGCACGGAATGGGAAGACTTCCCTTTTCCGCAATGTAGTGCGATCTCGGAGTTGGTATATTTAAATAGCGGGGGGCTTGCTGCTTGCTAGATAAGTGTAGTTATTTATTTTATTTATTTATTTTTTAACATGTTCAAACTTTTAAATGTTCGATCATATGGTCTCGGCCATATAAATGCTGAACATTTGAAAGTTCGATCAAGTAAAGTAGACCTATTGAGTCACCCCCTTCCCTAACGGTGCCTGTATATTATACATTGTATCTTCTACTTCTCCCCAATAAATTATCGCTTCGTCCTAATTTAACTAGATCCTCCAGTAACTTTATAAAGCCTCTACTCCTTACATCCAAGAGAAGAGACTAGGACAACCGGACTCTCTTCCTTCATATTTATCTTTTATTATTTTACATTTGTTGACCAGAAAAATCCAACTGGATGCATGTCCGTTTTCAGCAGATAAACCAGGCTTTGTTCCTTCTTCAGGGAGAAAAGACCCACAGTTAAATTCAAGCTACATTATATGGTATACAGAAGCTTTCAAATTACATAGAAAGTAGCAGACAACTGAAAAGTAACATATTGAAGATCAATGTCAAGGCAAAAGAAGCCTCAGGTTTAACATAATTACATAGATTGACACAAAGTTTCAGTTTTAGGTTTAGGCATTGCATAATGGTAAACACTGAGTAGAACAAAATAGTGAACAAGTTGTCCAAGTAGGTAAATAGGGGGTATAGTAACAGGGGAGAGACAGAGTAGGTTGATTGGAAAGCAGGTTAGATATGAGAAGCAGGAAAGTGAAGTAGCAGAGTATGTAGTAAGAGTGGAAGTATAGAGTGAGAGTACTAGTTACTTAGTGGGTAGAGCGCATAGTGATCTGGCAGTGATATACAAGTGTTAAACTAAGGGGAGATATTAGAGTTGGAACTGGGAGGAAGCTAGAAAGGATGCATTCATTGGAGATGAAGCGGATGTTAAGTGGGCAGGAGGAAGCAGGAGGGGGGAGGCGGGAAGGTCAGCCAGGTGGAGGAACATGTGCAGAACCTAGATTGCTTTATATGTTCTTTCAGAAGTCTTTTAAATGTGGCCTTTGAGACTGCTGAGGTAATAGAGATGGATAGGGAGTTCCAAATTCTGCCTATGTAGTGAGGTGGACAGGGAGTTCCAAATTCTGCCTACGTAGTGAGGTGGACAGGGAGTTCCAAATTCTGCCCAAGTAGTGAGGTGGATAGGGAGTTCCAAATTCTGCCCAAGTAGTGAGGTGGATAGGGAGTTCCAAATTCTGCCTATGTAGTGAGGTGGACAGGGAGTTCCAAATTCTGCCTAAGTAGTGAGGTGGATAGGGAGTTCCAAATTCTGCCTATGTAGTGAGGTGGACAGGGAGTTCCAAATTCTGCCTAAGTAGTGAGGTGGATAGGGAGTTCCAAATTCTGCCTATGTAGTGAGGTGGACAGGGAGTTCCAAATTCTGCCTAAGTAGTGAAGAAAGAGGGAGTACCCTGCTGTGTTGTTGTTGTTTGTGACCTTGTGATTAAATTTTTTGTTACTAGAGCAGACTTGTCTGGTTTTAGCTTGTGGTTCTAATAGATTAGCCATAAATGAGGGTCTGTCTGGGAATAGTAGGATATTGTGGGCAAAGCATAGCTGGTGATAGTTCAGGAGATAAGGGAATTCCAGCCAGTCAAGTTGTTTTAGGGAATGGCAGTGGTGGGCACAGTAGGGGGCACCGGTCGCAAATTTTGCAATTTGATTGTAACAAGTGTTGAGTTTGGCAATTTTGGATTTGGGCAAGTTGGTGAGAATGGACAAGAATAGGGTAGAAATAAGGTGAGTTTAAGCAATTGTTACCCTTGTAGGTTGTGTTAGGAAAGGTTTATTTTTCTATAGACTGCCCAGTTTTTTTTTTGGATATTTTAATGATTTGGTTTATATGCTGATCAGATTTGAGGTTATTATCAATGGTAACTCCTAACTCCTAGCAATGTCACCATCTCTGGAGATTCTATGAAATGGGATGGGTGTGGTGGTTAATTTTGTTGGGTGCAAAAAGCAATAGTTTGTTTTTTGGGAGGTTTAGTATTAGGTGTTTAAGAAACCAGTTTTCAGTGGTATGGAAGGTGTGTTGGGTTATAGAGAGAAGTTTCTGAGGGTCATCGGCTGAACAGACAAGTGTAGAGTCGTTAGCATATTGTATAACTGCAGCATCTTGACAGATGCTGTGGAGATTATTGGTGAAAATGGAGAATAGGAGGGGACCTAAAAATGGTACCTTGTGGGGTTCCTGTGGTGATGGGTAGCAGTGAGGATAGGTTATTGTCCCACTGTACTGATTGTTGTCTTCTTGTAGATAGTTCTGAAACCAAGCTAGGGCTTGGTTACTTAGGCCATCAGTAAGGGCTTGTAATAGTTTAAGGTGGTTGACCATATCAAAGGCCTTGGATACATCCAGAAATATGTAAGAGGTTAGTTTGCCTGTGTTTTTTTTTTGCTTGATGAGGTTTGTGAAGGAGAGTAGGGCAGTGCTAGTGCTATGATCTGGCCTAAATTCATGTTGGGTAGGAGAGAGACGTTGATTAAGTAGGTATGGCATAAGTTGGTGGTGAATGCATTTCTCAAGTATTTTGGCTAGCGGAGACCGAATGACTATGGAGCGATAGTTGATGAGGTCGGTGGAGGTTCCACCTTTATGGAGGGGGATCATATAGGAGGTTTTCCAGATGGGAGGTATTGAGGTTTCTGAGATAGATCTGTTTAGTAGGATGCATACGGGAAAGGCAAGTTCATTAGCAGACAACTGAAGGAATTCAGCAGGTAACCCCATCAGCTGCTAGTGAGGTAGCTTTAAGTTTGGTTAGCAACCTTTTGACATAGTTGGTTGGGATGGGTTGAAATTGGAAGGTAGTTTTAGGTCTATCTACAAATTCTGGACAATTAGTGGTGGTGGTCGTAGGTGGTTTTTGAACAAGGTTAGAAATAGTTTTAATGAAGTATTTGTTAAATGTGTCTGGCATATTTGTGATTTTATTAGTGGAGGTAGGAGATGGGGTGGAGGGTCTGCCAGGGTGGAGTAAGTGATTTATTCCTGCCCAGAATGTCTTGGGGTTGTTTTGATGCTAGTTTTGTAGCTGTAGGAAATAGTCTGTTTCATCTAGGACTGATTCTTTGTCTCATTTCTGAGCTGCTGGAATCGTACCTTAGCTGCTGCAGTTTCAGTGGCTCTCCAGATATACCAGGCTTGATATACCAGGCTTTGTTCCTTTTGGAAATTCTCTTTTTAGTCTACCTGGTAAGGCAGGGGGCTGTTTTTGTTTTGAGTTTAGTGTACGAGCTGGAGCTTAGGTATTTAGGATTTCTAGGAAGGTGTTATGGAAATGGTTTATGGCTTCTTCTAGGGGTAAAATTTGTATGTTCCAATTATGGTGTTTTAGTTCAAGTTTGAATTTGTTGGGGTCAACATTTTTTTTTATGTTATGGGTTGTTAGTGATCTTAGGGTAGGGTTGGACTGGGTTTTGAATTTTAATAGGAAAGTGGGTTGATGGTCATTGTGGGAGTCAAATTCCAGTGTAGGAGGCTTTCTTTGATTTTTGGATTACCTAATCTAGTGCTAGTTTGGATAATTTGTAAGAAATTAGAGGTTAATATGGTTGGTGGGGTTAATGGTAGAGCAGGTATTCCAATCTATGTTGAATTCACCGAGGATTATAGTTTTCTGAGGAAGGTTTTGGTTTGTCCACTGTAGGAAGGCTTTCAAGGTTGGGATGTTATTGCCTGGTGGTATATAGCATGTGGCAATACTGACTGTCAGACTTTTGTCGCTAAGTTTGAGTTTAGCTAGTAGGAGTTCAGAATTGTGGTATATAGCATGTGACAATACTGACTGACTTTTGTCGCTAAGTTTGAGTTTAGCGTTGTGAAGGAAGGGGTCTGCAGATTAGTTGTGGTGATATTTAGTGTATTCTTGTAGAGTACAGCTACCCCTCCCCCTTTTTAGATAGTCTATCTTGGCGAAGTACATTATATCCAGTAGGGAGGAATTCTTTATCTGCTGTAGTGGGCTTTAGTCAGGTTTCAGTCAGACATAATATATCAGGCTGTAGGTGCATGCACTGAGTGTACCTTATTGTTAACACTTTGAATATGTAAGCACAGAATTAGTAGGCTGGTTTTTGGTCTATTAGTAGGTAATTGGTTTGAGGACAGGGTGGTATTAGCTGGGGAGGTTTGCATAGGGTTAGGTCCTGGAATAGGCTGTATATCACCTGCAAGGATCAGTTGGTAATTAGAAAATACTTCTTTCCTACATACCCTCTAACGTTTCAGACTCTGCCTCCACTAAATATCCTTTTGCCTTGCAACTTCTTTTTCCTTGTAGACCCCTACATCCCTTTAGCATACAGATTATTTTACTTAATCATGCTACTCCTCAGCTTATCTTCTATTCTTCTCCTGCTACTGGGCCATCTGTCATCCTGCCATGACTCTAATAGCTTCAACATCACTCCAGCTCTGTCCCATCCACGTGTTCTTACATGCTCTATAGATTTTCCACACATTGTACTAAACCTATTTAATGATGCCCCTCACTTTTACTTCAAACATAGATCAACTTCATTTCAACTCAAAGCAAACCAAAATTTAGTGAAAAAATATGCTTAAAAAATCAGTAATTCCTCAATGTACTAAAATCCTCCTAGGAGGAGACATTCACCCTAATGCTGGCCCCCACCTATCATAATGAGAGTCAAGACCATTGTCTTCTACATACTACAATCACCTTACAAAGGTTAACACCCAACCCTGGTAATCAATCTCTTGTTGCCATAAATGTTAGAAGATTACTGCTCTACATGCCTGAATTCCCCAACAAAAGCCAGATATTCATGCTGTAGCTGAAACTTGGCTTAAACCTAGCATAAATGATTCTGAAATTATACCTCCTAGTACAAAAAGAAGAAAGGTGGAGGTATTGCTTCATATTTTCAAACTACCACATTTCCCCTTACAGCAAACCAGTACCAAAATTCAGTTCAGAATTTCCATTTATATTCCTGAAATTAAGCAACAAATATGTATTCCTGTTCTTTACATACCACCCATAGCAATTCTACAAGAAATAAATACTACTAGCCGATATGAAAGTCAGTTGGTTGGACATGAACTATAACTCCCCTATAGCTAGCATGAACTCATTTGGTTTCACACAAGTAATTGAGTTACTAGCCCACACATTATAGCAAGACATCAAATTCCCTTTTAAACTGGATCCTAGTATCAGACCCTAGCAAATTAATTACTTCACATATATCTGACTGACTCTGTGACCATTTCCCAGTCTATATTACCAGGCATCTCACACATCCACTTAAACAGCATGCGGATTAAACATGTAACCTTTCCAAGTTTAACCCAGAAATGTGCATTACTGCCCTTTCATCTATCACTGGGACTTCCTTTCATCTATCACTGGGACTTCCTAAAAATCCTCCCCTTAGATGGTGCTGCAAATGAATTACTTTCCTGAATATTCTAAATAGCCTCAACCCTCCTAGAAGAGAGAGACTGAAAACATGCAATACAATTTGGCTATTCAAAAAGAAGACTGCCAGTACATGAGAGAAAGAATGGCAAAAACAAAAACATAAAATATCGCATCATCTTGAGAACATCAGAATGATGCTCAATTGCACCAAAAAGCAAATTAAAGACAAAAAATATACAATAACAACTTTCAGAATAGTAAACACAAACCTTAAAAAAAATTCTGGACAGCTATTAAAAGAAATGTTACTTCCAGACCATAAATTTATCCCTAACACCTCTCTCCCAATAGCTCGTCACTTGAAACCACAATATAATTCAACTCTCATTTCATATAAACTCTGGCCAAGGACTCCACAACATCTAATTCTAACCGTGCTCAGCAGCCACATATCACCACATCCACTTTCACCTTCAACCCTGTGCCCACATCCTATATAAAACTACTCTTAAAACAAACTCAGACCATGCTGTACTTCAGCTTGACCTTCATAGCAAGTACTTTAAAATAGCTGCCAATACCATTGCCTACCCTATCTCTATTGTTATAAATAGGTCAGTCCAGGAATCCCATGTTCCCTCTTCCCTGGAAAAGGTCACAAATTATTCCTCTGCACAAAGGAGGAAATTCAACAGACATTACTAACTTTAGACCTACAGCAATCTCCCAACTTCAAAATTTGTAAAAAAATTAAAAAAAATTGCTAAACCATCTAATGCAAGAAGAACTACCTCCCACACAACATGGCTTCTGTCCTTCCCATAGCACTAACACTGCACTTCTAACCTATGTAGATATTGTCAATAATGCTAGAAATAATGACAAGCCAATCTCCTCCTTACTTCAAGACTTGTCTAAAGCCTTTGGCACAGTTTGTT
Organism: Protopterus annectens; assembly: GCF_019279795.1. Lineage (NCBI taxonomy): Eukaryota > Metazoa > Chordata > Ceratodontiformes > Protopteridae > Protopterus > Protopterus annectens. The sequence goes on along the minus strand of NC_056743.1, from coordinate 356,506,614 downwards.
ACAACAAACTACTTCAGAGGTCTTCATTGGGTCTCTCTCAGCCCACCCTTCTGTGGTTTAAAAGCTCCCTGTCCAATAGGTATCAGTAAATTGGTGCTCCACCTTCGCTCCATACCTCACCATCACCACTGGTGCACCACAATGCTGTAGCCTTGGTCCCCCCCTCCTCTAACATTCTCAACACTCTCCACACGTCCTCAACAAGATTCCTTAATACAGTATGCAGAGGACTCCATATGTTTGGACATGTGACATGGCACACCTCCAAACACTTACCCAAAGTTTTAACAGAAACTGAAACATGGCTTTGTAACCTATAACTCATGGTCAACCAAAAAAAAAAAAAAAAACTACTTTTTTTCTCCCAAATTCATCTCCCATGAAAAAAGCCACTTCCCATAGCAAATTATAAGGGATAATAATCTTAAACTCAACCTACATACACAAAATTGCATAAAAAACTGATCAAATACTAGGGATGCTTTATAGAACCAAAAACTCTCTCACTGATGCAACTAAAGCTACACTCACCACTCCGTATCACTTCCTGTCACTTCTTTATGGTGATCTCATCCTTACTAAACTTCAGGCCTTACAGAAATCAAAACTTGATCAATGCTATAACAAAGTTCCTAGCTATGGAGCAAATAACCCCTTTCAGAACCCACCACTGTATAGAATTAAAAAGCCTAAATTCATTGGAACTTTCTCATCAAATAACACATACACAGCTTCTTACCACCTATAACATTATCCAGAATCCATCTGCCTGTGTAGCACTACAACACATTCTACACAACTATGTTCTCAGATGGTCAAGGTGATCTAGTGAGCAAAACCCCTGTTTATCTATAAAACTATCAAATCTGCTGGGCTCATACAAGGTTGCCATGGCCTGTAACTCCTTACCTGTATCCATCAGGTCAATACTGTCCCTCCCTTCTTTCAAAACCACTCTGAAAGACTTCCTAGCTAAAATCTGGCTCTATTCTTGTTCAAAAAACCAGAATAAAATAAATCCATGACTGTAACAAGTACCCTTTCATTCCTTGTTACCTCCATACTCTCCCCGTTTCACTTACTTCCTTATTTCTACAAATTATCTTCTCTGACTTTGTCTAAATATACAATAAGCCTGTTTTTCCCTCTCTTCATATTGCGACTCCTGTTTGTATTAGACTAACTTACCTTTAATTTTTCTACAAACTGTATAAACCTTCCCTGATTAAATGACTGTCGTATAGTACTGAGTCTCAACCAATGTTTTTATATTATGTCTAATTTGTAATAATTATTTAGAGTGCAGATGTTTTTGTTTTATTTTTAAAAGATTGTAAAATTATTGTTCTTAAAAGTGTTTTGTAATAATTTGGAGCTTTTTTCTCCAGGCCTCTACAGAAAATGGGTTCCTACCCAGTTGGGCTTTTCCAATAGTCAGATGTCAATAAATAAAATTAAAATTAACTGGCATCAATCATACACGATCAGCACAAAGCAGTGGAAAGAAGCACATTCTGAGAACTGTGCTCATATCAGGGAAAAAAAAAGAGAAACATGAAGCAACTTTAGCCAGGCACCTTCATTTAACAATTTGTAAAGAACTAAGCATGTTAGTTTTAAGAGGGTGCATCACTGAACATGTACCCTTGTGGCATGTCAGTTTTAAGAGGGTGCATCACTGAATGGCCTGTACCCTCGTGGCATGTCATTTTTAAGAGGGTGCATCACTGAACAGCCTGTACTCTTGTGCTGCTTTTGCTGACCTATTCAAGCACTGTATTTCAACAAATGCTCCCAGCCATCCTCACTTTACCTCTACTTCTACACTTTCATGTTCTGCTCACATCACAGTCTCATATTACCAATGTCATTTTATCAGAACCTCCCTAGTGTCTGCAAAATGCTGGAAAAAATGTGGCCTAAGATATCCATCTGTATCTATCATTCTCCAAAATGCTATTATTCTTAGGTGCCTTTGCTTTCTTCTTAACCTCTCCCTTCCTACTGCCATACGCTTACTCACTTTGAAGCTGCAGTTGTCTTTTCCCTCTGTAAAACTGCCTCTCCATACCACAGACATTCATCCATTGTGGCCCTTCATCTATCACTGTATTTGCATAGATCTTAGAATGCCATAGTTACCAACAGAATCCAACTACATTGAATGTATAATTCTCAATGTCTACCAAATTACTGTCCTAGACATATGAGGCTTTCTTAGGTTAGCTTTGTATTTATGCCGAGTTTCTCTGAATTCTTGACCTTAACTTATCAAATCTAGGTTTAAGGATGGAGTTTATAGCTGTATCTGTAAATGCTGAACAGAAGACAGGGAGCTCTGGATACCTAATCTACTCATCCCTGAACAGTCTGATATCCAAACTTAAGAACACTACTCCTGTAGCTGCATTTAAACCACATCACAACACATACCCCCTACTAAAGAGCACAAGAGTCATCCTTCTTGCAAGCAAAAGCATATACAGTAAGTTACATGCTACTTCAGGTGGCCAACCAGCTACCGCTCAATGGGACAGCAAACGTGCTATTAGCATGACTTATGTTTAGCACATTAATGTAGACAATATCCCTTCCTCCTACTAGCAGGCTCCCTAAAAACATGCAGCTGTTCACTCAAGCCCGAAGACCAAGTAACCCTTGTTCTTGCAAATTCATCTTTTGAGCTCATAGTTGGCAAGAAAACATTCCCCAGTTCTCTGCACCTCCATCATCCCTCCTCTAGTAAATTCTCCTATATGTAACACCCTAGCCTTTTAATTCATCCTTAATACTTCTTAAATTTGCTATCTTGTCATAAAATAGCTAAAGCTACTCTGCTTACAAATTTCGATCCTCATCTTTTCAAATTCCGTAAACATCCAGTGGTCTTACTTTGTCGTCTTACCACCATGTCTCTTAACCATTCCAGACTTCACTGTTGCCACAACCGCGTTTTCCTCAATGCCCATTTCCTCCTTCCATAGCCAAACAGTGGAATGAAAGCCCTACCATGTTTAACATATCTTATCATATACTTGCAGACTTAAGCCATTTCAAATTATGTTAAACACTTCCCTTACTTCCCCTTTTCCGCAGTTTCCCACTTAAGCCATCCAAGATCACTGTTCTCTTTTTAATGTTTGCACCAGCAGTAATACACCTTGGTATATCTGGTAGTCCTCTGCTACCATAACGTCATACTAGCCATCACCTTTCTAGATATTACTCCCATTTTCCCACAAATCTACGACACATTTTCCAGATCCTGCGGTATGCTTTTATGCTTTCCTTCAGTTTTGTACCCAATGCCTTGCCAAGTACATCACATGACGGAATCAATTATCCGGCCTTTGCATTCTCTGCCCTGAACGAGTCAATATCACAAGACCATCTGTCTAACAAGGCACTCACCTTCTCCCATTTGTTATTCCAAATACCACCAGCTGAACTAGACGCCTTTATACCTGGATGTTTAGCTTTTTCTTCCAACCAATGTAACTCCACTTCCTCCTTAATCCCTCAGCCTACTTTAACAATTGCCTAAGCTTTCATACACTTCAGAAAGCTTTTTGCCTTCTCAGCGTCCCTCACCTCTACTTCCCTGTATAACAGTTCTCTGGTCTGTGAAGTCTTCCCTATCCACTTCCCAAAACACATCTAACCCCTTCATCATTTTCTACTCCCCAAAATATGTCTCCTAACCCCTTCATCACTTTTTAGTCTCCGAAACACGTCTTTTAACCCATCCATTACTTTCCACACCCGTAAACAGGTCTAAACCCACTAAGTCCTCGTTAGTTTTTCTCTCGGCCTGTGTATTATCCCAGTTAGCTCTCTTTCTTGCTTTCAGCCACGCTTTACTCTTAATATTCACCTCCCACCACCCTCACCACTATTCTCCATTTCTTTACTAGGTTTTCCCGTCAGTTCTACTCACTATATCCTGAATCCTTCTTAGCCTAACTTCCATTTTTCCTTTCTTTTTCCTTCATGTCCATTAAAAAAAAAAAAAAATGTTTTTTACCCCAAAACACCATTCACCATCATCTTTGCTAATGATATTACAACAGAACAAATTAACCACACAACATTACTAGGTGTCATGATAGAAGACCAGTTAAGATTAGACCACCATGTATCACACTTGGGTAACAAAAATGATCAAAGATGGGAGGTGCATTATACACAATACAAGCCTACCTCACGGATATAGCCAGAAGATGCATAATCTCCATTAACTTACCACAATCTCTTCTGATGCTGTCCCAGTTATCATGAACCTTCAACTTTGACAAGCATCCAAAACTGAATAAAATAGCTACATTTGCAATAAACTATAACAGTAGAACATATCACTGCCTAGCCCTCAGAGAATTAAACTAGTTCGAACTACCACATCACCTAGCTTTTTCAGCTAACTATAATAAACATATGTCTATGTAAGCCAAAAAAATATGCTGCCCTTAAAACAACCCTACTTCCCCAAAAAAATTATCTGCTCTTGAGAAAAATTACAAATAAATCTAACTGAATCATTTAATACTGCAGACAATGCGCTACAGTGAATCTAAACTATGGAACAGCATTCCACTACCATTGAAATCTACTCAGAATGCAAACTCAAAATACAACTATAACTTCATCTAGCAGGTCAGTGGCTCTGCCCCTGTACACCTCCAGAACAAATGCCACTGTTTTCTTCAACTTGCCATGATGTCACTCCATTTCTCTTCATTCAGAGCCCTAAGCCCCACAACTAATCAGGAATACCTGAAGTGATTTATTAGCATCTCGCAGCCATATACACACTTTTATGCACACAGCCACCTCTATACTTCTAATGCAACCTTAGGATAGCTATATTATAGATATATAATGAATGACAGATATATTAAATCTATGAACCTGTTTAATATCTCATCTCTTAATTACAATAATAGCATTTTGGGGGCAGAGCCTAAATGGCTAACTGAAAGCAACAGTATTTTAGAGCTCCATATAACTAGTCAAATAAGACAGGAAAGATATTTTTTTTTCTTCAAAGTATAAAATCTTATAAATATCTAATTTACATAGTTAGAAACTTTGGTGAAGTTTTACAAATAATTTGTCAAAAAGTTTGGAGATATATTCACTTGTTAAAATGAGCAACTCAAGGAATTCTCACCTGGATGCTGCCTAAAAGAAGGAACTACAACAGATAACATCTACCCTGCAGGAGGTGTCTTTGAAGATGGATGATTTTAAAGAGAACCTAGAAAATCTTAGAACAAGCAGTCAAAAACAGGCTGACACCCTCAAGGAAACGCTACAACAACACCAGACAAGGATAACAGGAATACAGGTTTCTTTAAATGACTTAGAAAGCAGACTTAAGGAAGAGGAAACACAGAAAGAACTGCTTCTTAAGCAAAACACTTGGTTGGTTAATAAAGTAGATGGCCTGGAAAATAGGGAGAGGAGGAATAACATCAGGATTTTTGGATTACCTGAAAACACAGAAGGTGAGGATGTTATTTCCTTTTTATCAAGCTGGATCCCTGACTTTTTAAATTTAAAAGAAGGACTTTCCTTTGGCATTGAAAGGGCACACAGAGCTCTTGGGAAACCTGCCACTAACTCGAACTATCTTCCTAGGTCAATAATTATCAAATTTCTTTCATACATGGACAAGGAACTGATTTTAAGATCTGCTTGGAAGAAGGCAGCTCTAAAATATAAACAGAGCCTGATAAGATTTGATAACGACTATTCATCTAGAATAATGGACCAAAGGAAAAAAAGTGTGGCCAGTGATAAAGTTTCTGAAACAAAATAACATCAAGGCACAACTTGCATATCCAACTAAGATAAGAATACTGTATGCCAACGAGATGAGGATTTTTATTGACTTAGAGGAAGCCTCTTCGTTTATTAAAACTAATAATGTGATTACTTTACCAGAAGATATGGACTGGATGTCACCTTCTCTCAAGAGAACAAAAGAAACAAATGTCTGGACAGATGTCAAAAAGAAGAAGCAAAAGGCATACTGTTACAGCCAAATCTCTCAAAGCATCTACTGTGGTATGAATTGTTTTAACATTACTTTAAAGGACCAACTTTACTGCTTGGAATTTTAAAACAAAGGTAACTAATTATTGGAATCTTTATCTATATGTTTTGAAAATAGATGACACAAGAGTTTTCACATTACCTCAGGTATGTAAAATGGTACTTTTCTTTCACAGAAGGAGGGTTATATAGCACAAAATATTTATACTGTAAATCAACATGCATAGTATATGTGTATTTTATCTTAATTTTCTCTTTTCTTTCTCTCTCTCTCTTCTCTCTTTTCTCATTATTTATTTTAACCGCATCTTGTCTCCCTATCTAAATTCTCTCCTATTTACTATAACAATATAGTCTGTATATATTTAATAACTCACTAGCTATACATAGATAAATAGTCTGAAATGATCTAGTTTTAATGTAGACTAATTGGAACAGTTAACTTAATTATTACTATATTTATTAGATTAATGATAGTCACTGTCATGCTTATTGGGATTGGGGACATGTTTGAGATTAACTCTGAAATGTTCCATTCATGTACGTCTGTCCTTTGAATTATTTCCTTTTAGTATTAAAAAATACATAAAAAAGGAGGGAAAAATGTACTGTTGGTTAAGGGAAGTGAAGCTTTCTTCACATTCTATTTGTGTTGACATAGCAATAGTAAACTGCTGCAGTTTCTAAGGACACTGTGAACCTGCAAAGTGCATTTAGCCTCACAGAACAAATAATAAGAAAAAGTAATGTTGTTTAGTTATTAAAATGAAAAACAACCTAAACAAGGTAAAATAAATAAATAGGACTATTTGTAATATTTTATGATTTATCCTCATAGGATTACATATTCCTGGAAACACAACTGAAATGTTCCCAAACTATATGTGCACTTAAATGTAGCTGCTTGATTAAAAAGTATTACTCAGTTTAGCATGCTGATTCTACAAGCTGTCTGCACTGTAAAAGTTACATTTTATGTATTACTTGAAATTGACATTCTCTAGAGCATATGAAAAGATACATATTATACCATGATCCCCCCAAAACGTGCACGCTGATTGGCCAGCGTGCCCTTTGTAAATCGAGTTATACTAATGGAAAAAGGTCCGGTCGCCCGGACTTTTTTCCATTAGTATAACTCGTTTTTTTTAAACACTGTCTCGCTATGTTAAATGGGTTTAACATAGCGAGACAGCTTTAAAATAAGCAACGGAGATCTCCGTTGCTTATTTTAAATGTCTCATGTTAAACCCATTTAACATAGCGAGACAGTGTTTAAAAAGCAACGGAGAAAGCAAGATCTCCGTTTTTTAGTGTCTGCTATGTTAAATGAGTTTAACATAGCGAGACAGTTTTAAAATAAGCAACGGAGATGTCCGTTGCTTATTTTAAACTGTCTCGCTATGTTAAACTCATTTAACATAGCGAGACACTAAAAGCAACGGAGATCTTGCTTTCTCCGTTGCTTTTGCCAACTCTGATGTACGCGCAGGCGCAGTACATCAGAACTGCCGGATGCCAGACATCTGCGGAAGGGCAGTAAACAGGCATTATACTATGCCATTATTTAAGAAAAGTAACAGTTTCTTTTCTTAAATAATGTCATATAATAGCAATAACTCACTTCTGGGGGTAATGCTAAATTACCCGGTTGGCTTTGTTTGGTCCCTCGGGCTTCACCCTCGGGACCAAACCACGCCAACCGTGGGTAAATTTAGCATTACCCACACCCAGGCGTGGGTTATTGCTATATTACTTCTTGCAACATGTTATCTTTGCAGTTACCTCACACTCTGCACAAACTCACTCGGCAACTGATAGCTTCTTCTTCTTCTTCTTCTTTCGGCTTTTCTTGGTTAGGGGTCGCCACAGTAGATCACCATCCGCTCACGATTGGCAATGGAGTTTTACATTTTGGAGTTGCCAGCCCGGCACCCAACCTTCTACAGAAGGCACACATGCACACACTCGTGCCTATGGCCAATTTGGTGTGTCCAATCCACCTACAGCATGTCTTTGGGATGTGGAAGGAAACAGGAGCACCCAGAAGCCCACAAGACCACAGGGAGGACATGCAGACTCCACTCAGAAGGCACCCCAGCCGAGGATCGAACCGGAGAACCTTTTGCTGTGAGGAGGCAAAGCTAACCGCTGCACCACCGTGGCCGCCCAACCGATAGCTATTCATTTAAAATATCAATTTAAATATTAAATGTGCCCTTGAAATGCTATTGACATTTTGACAAAATATAACCCGAACTGTAAAATGAATGACTTGAAAGAAGTAATGCAGAGGATTTCAAAGACAGTTCTTGACACTACAGTAAAAGTAAAAATATATATTCACAAGGAAGTATTGAAATGTTTTAGTCTTCCAGTTAAAATTGCTTACTGTTAACATTACGCAATATCAGAAAGTTTGAAGAGCTAGGAAATTACTATTCTTTGTCTTTATAATGATTATTAGATAGATGTTAGACTCCTTTGTTTAATGAATTGTGACACATTTATGAGGACAAGTGGACTCAGTTACTCACATTGGACTACACATTCCTGGAAACTCTACTGAAATATCCTCAAATTACTTGTGAATTTAAATGAAACTGCCTAATTAATAAGCATAATTTACTTTAACAACCTGAATCCATAAGCTATCTGCTCTATATATGCTACATTATATATGTCACTTGCATATAACAAGTCTCTAGAGTACAAGAAAATACATATTATTTTTGCAAAATGCTATATTTGCACTAACCATACATTCTAAACTAACTCAATTTGCAACTGACAAGTTATTTATATGAAACATCAGTCTAAATATTAATTGTGCCCTTGAAATATTGTTGCCGTTTTGACAAAACAAAACCTGAATTGAAAAAGGAATGAATTGAAGAAGTGAAGTATTGTACAGATTTCAAAGACAGCTATTGACATTACAATATAAGTAGAAATGTATACATGCAAGGACAAATTGAAATGCTTTATACTTTTAGTTAAAATAACTTATTGTTAACTTTTTGCTTTATCAGAAAATTTAAAGAGCTACTTCCACCTACAAAAATAATTATCAAGAAACTGAACACACTAATGTTAAATTTCTTATGGGCACCTAATAGACCTAGGATTGCATTAAAGAAACATACTAATAGCTGGTCTCAAGGGGGGTATTTCTTTTCCAGACTTTAATCTATATACTATCTCTTCTATTGTAAAAGTTATTACTTTATTAATAGATCAGTCATATGTCACAAAATGGAAAGATTAGTGGGAGCTAATTAGTATACACTTCATGAAAATTTCCTTAACACATAAAATATGATTGTAAATAACTCCATGTTATGGTTACTAAAGGAATTTTGTACTTCACCTATTACACCTAAACATATGGTTTGTTACTCATTAAATATTATTATTAGTTATCGTAACTTTATATTCATGCACCCTAAGTATAGGGAATGGAATTTTATTGTATTTCCTATAATGTATACTCAGGGTATGCTTTTGTCATCTACTTCTGAAGGAACTCATTTATCTATAGATAATGATCTATCTGATAAAGTACTGATATCAGTTGATATCTGATAATAAAGTTAAAAATCTAGATTTCTTAAAACAAGAATTTGATCTAAGAGAAACTTGCTGATTAGAGGTTCAGACCTTTAGACAACATCTCATTAATAAAATAGATTTAATGTCTATAACTGTTAAAGAATCTATTCCAACACTGATTGATTACTTGATATTGAATTTACAACATAAAGTTTCTGATAAAGGTAAACTTTCATACATACATAAAGTTATCAGACAAGAAACTTTTTACAGTGTAGATTCATACTGGAATTATTTCACTTCTTTTAATGGGGACCCACCAAATCAACAAGATAAACAATATATATTGGAATCTGCTTATAGAACTACGTCATCCATTGTCTGGAGACTTTATACATGGAAATTTTTACATAGATCTTTTTATACACCTTTGATGATGAATAAAATAAATAATAAAGATAATCTATGTAAGAGATGTAATGTAGAAATTAATGCTGACTGGGCTCATATGTTTTATGACTGTATAAAATTGAAAGAATACTGGAAGTCAATTAATGAATTTTGCAGGCTCTTTTTACAGATAATTTCATTATTTCTAAATCTCTTATATTATTCAACACACCTGTACCTCAAAGTGTTAAAAAGGTTAAGCTTCACTTGTTATGGTCTATTCTAGCAGTGGCTAGGAAAATAATAACTAGAAATTGAATTTCAGATACACCTCCTTCGTTCAATGAATTTAAAAATGTTATGAATATAGTGTGCCATATGGAAATAAACACAATTAGGACTAGAACAACTAGAAAAACATCTTATTTTATTGTATGGGATAATTTACAAAATTTGTTAAAAAAAATTTAATTTCAATAGCATGGTATTTTAGTTTAATTAATTGATCTGATTGTAATGGATGTCTTTGTAAATACTTTAGTTGTTTTGTTGAATATTATAATAATACCTATTTTTAATTACTTGTATAAAATTGTTATGATATTTCTCTTATATGTTAAAACAATAAACCTGTTTTGAAAAAAAAAGAAAATTTAAAGAGCTAGGAAATTATTTCTAATTTGTCTTTATAAAGGTTTACTAAAGTGATGTTAGCCACTGATTTGTTTAATGGATTGCGAGTCATGTGCAAGACAGACTACTGAATATTTCTGTTTACGTTTGCTGAATTTCTTTTATTAGTACTGATTTAAAACAACGGAAAGAAAGGGAAGGGAAATCTTTGTTTTTGGTCAAGGGAGGAGAGGCTTAAGAGTATTCTAACTGCTACGAGAACTCTCTAAAATGCTCTAAATACCATTCGATTAATACTTACCTAAGGCAAGTCATGATTACCATATAGGCAAGTGTTGATTACTATATAGGTACATCACATTCCTTCTAGTCCTAATGTGATTACCCATTCTGGAAGCAGGAGGTGCCCTATACAGGATGCAAATTGTCAGGGGGATCATAGTTCATTCTTAGACTCTGCTTTGTAAATCTATAAATATATAAAAGCACTGCACACTAGAATGTAGTGCACCTCTTTTCGGAGTCAGGATACCACTGATAAGCCATGTCATTTCATAATTGTAAGTTGAAGTTGGTGAGCTGAAGAGTGGGAAAAGTAAAGGAAGACAGAACACCTACAGTAAATTCATATTTCATTGGTAATCACTCATTGTCTACTGCAGAGTCCTTTTAGTCAAATTATTTTAGTAATAATCTATTTGTTGGCTTATTTAGTGTATGCTCCTCTGTTGCATTTAATTGATCCAAAACGACATATCTGACATGTTTGGGATCTCTTAAGGGTAACTAAATATTGCATATTTTCTAAGTCAACATAATTATTGTTTATACTACTAACATTCCATCCTGATATATAAAATACTATAGAACAATAATAGAATAATATAGAATTTCATATCTCTTTTAAGAAAATTCTCCATATAATAATTTAACATCTGGAGCTCAGTTGATATTGTTGGTTAAAAGGTATGAGTGATAATCTAATAGATATATCTTTATTCAATTAGGAATGACTCATTCCACATTTAATGGGAAATTCATATTTACTTGTATTTGATACTTTATAATTAACGTTTTATAAAAGTACTTTTTTAAAGCCTGACCAGAATTTTACCCTACTTGTATTTAAAGAAGAAAGAACATTAAAATTACACTCTCAAATTTACACACATAAAAATAACATTCAGTGTTCTCAGAGAATGTGACATAACTACTATAATCAAAATAAAAAAAAGAAGCAAAAAGTTTCTTCCAACAATAACTTGAAATGGATTTAACATTCTTAAATAATGCAAATAAAAACTCAAACTTACTAAAATAAGGCACAAGTAGCATTTCTCCAGGAAACACATTTTAAGACTAATGATAGCTTTATTTGGAACCCTAAGGACTATACAGTCTTAGCTCAATCCTCATATAGAACAAAGACAAAAGGAGTATCAATTCTCTGAAAGAAAAACAATCACTCCAAAAGTTATTTATAAATATGAAGACAAGGAAGGTTTGTTATAATTAAATTTAATAACAGAATATGTACCTTAGCTAATTTATATTGGCTCCCAGGAATTGGAGCAGGAACAGTTAAAACACACCTAGATTTTATTTCCCACAATTATAAAGGAAATCTTATACTGGGAGGAGACTTTAATTGTACCTTAGAAGCTTCTGAAACCACCAAGAAGTCTTTTTGCATAGCAACTATTTCAAAATCCTTAAAAAGATGGATTGATTCATTTCATTTAATAGACACTTTTAAAGTAAAATATTATAAATCCTTATTTTCCCATAAAGACCATAGATTTGAAACACAAATCAGAATAATCAAATTATTCATAGTTCAAGATTTGCAAACCAAAATCCTCAACTTTTCAATAGTTCCATGTCTTTTCTCCAGTCATGACTCTGAAAATGAAGCTCCAAATAGAGAGTTTAAACCTTTAATCATCTCAACTAGAATTCCATCATATATCATGAAAATTAAAGAATTCAGACCCTGGATGTTGTCAGAACTACAATTATTTCTTGAAATTAATAATACAACAGAAATCAGTAGAGTCATGATTTGGGACTCATTAAAAGCGTATTTATTTGGTAAGACCCTTAGCTGGTACAAAAACAAAGTTAGAGTGTGAGAAACTGAATCATTAGACTTGCAAACCAGACTCTTGACAGCAAAATCTAAAAAAATCAGAATTGCCCAGATGTCAAAAAAGAAATAGAGGAATTAAATAAAAAATATAATGAAATTCTACCACACAAAACTTGTCTAGACTTGGAAAAATTTAAAATGAACTCATTAGCCACCTCCCCCAGATATCTACATAACTTATCTACAAGAATTAAAATACAATCTAAATCAAACAATATTAGTAGTATATATCATGAAAAGAAAGGGACAAAAGTATTAGATATAAGAGGCATCATTGAAGCATTTCAGTTCCATTATATGGAACACTTCAAAAAAGAAGATTTAGATACCAACCAATCGATACAAACCTTATCAATATAAAAAAATCCTGAAAAATGAAAACTAGACCTACAAAAATCTATATCCTACAAAAAATTGTTGACAAGGTAAAAAAGTTAAATCTAACAAAGCTCCAGGGTTAAATGGTATAATTTTGGAAATTTACAAACTCTTCCCTTCAACAGTAATCTCCTTTTTTCATAAAACTTTGCTAGAAGTCCAGTCAGAAGCAAAAATACCACCTTCATGGAAATGTTCTCCCATAACTCCAGTTCTAAAAGATAATAAACCATCAGAACTTTGCACCTCATACAGACCTATATCATTACTGAATGATTAAAAAATATTCATGTCAATCCTAGCTAACAGAATGAAAATCCCACTTTCAAAGACAATTAATGATCAAACTGTATTTTTATATAACAGGCATTTTATATAACATGATAATATTAAAAGTATAATTACTCTTATAGATTATGTGAATAAAAAGACAGAAACACTTGTAATCAGATTAGACATAGAAAAAGCCTTCAACTCCCTCAACCGGGAGTATCTATTTAAAACTTTAGCATTATTTGAATTTCCTCCTCCCTTCATCTTATTAATAAAAAACATATATATTAATAACTTAGCCTACATTAAATTAGGTCCTTTCACCTCAGAGTCTATCCACATAATGAAAGGTACTAAACAAGGATGTCCCCTTCTCCTATTTTATTTGCTTTGGCTATAGAAATACTTGCAGAAATAATACACAATAATCCAAGAATAAAAGGAATAGAAGTCTATGACCAGTACATATCTAAAATAATGCTTTTTGCTGATGATATTTTATTAACCCAATCAAACTCCAGAGAGTCATTAGGAGAGCTAGAAGAAGTAATGGAGAAATTTTATAAGATTTCAGGTCTACACTTTAATAGATCAAAAATCAAAATGTCCATTTTAAATAAGAAAAAAGAACTACAAGTTACAGATAAATCCATTACAGGAAAACAAGAACTTACTCTAATTTTTTTAGGAAAAGTGTTATGCAAAAATATAAACAAAGCAATATTAATAAATTATAAAAACCTTATTGAAGCAATAAATAGATATATATATATATAGAAAAGTGAAACAAAATATTAACTTTTGAAGACAGATTGCAATTAATAAAAATGGTCTTATTGCCAAAAATACTCTATGTACCATTAGCAATACAGTTAATTCCTGAAAGATGTATTCTTAAAGAAATAAACTCGTGTTTAATAACATTTTTATGGTATCCCAAAAAGAATAGAGTAGCTCTAACTCATTGCATTAGACCCTGGAAACAAGGAGGATTGAACTTCCCAGCAATAGAAACACATATAAAAGCATCTGTGCTTATAACTACAATAGACTGGATAAACCCAAATTATTTTGCCAACTGGAAAGAATTAGCAACGGCTATATTAACAAATGAATTTAATCTGTTAAAAACATTTTTAATAGTAGACAAATCAAACAAAACCTGGTACATACTATGCATAAGTATACAATATAATATAACAAAACCTTCTAAAACAACACTGATTAATCATTACATCAATTCCTTTAGGAAACTTATCAATGCAAACATAGATCTAAAATGTTGGTTTGACCTTTTAACCCCATTTACCACCACTAATAACTTTTCTCACAAAATATATAGGGAAACAATCTCCTGGGAACAAAATGGATTCTTATGCTGGTTTCAATGTGTAAATAAATTAAATGTTTTAGATATACATATGATAAAAACTGCTTACAATATTCTAACACAGGACTGGTTACCCTTACAAAGCATTCTAATGTACACTCAAGATTTATGCAGATTAATTCCTCATTTAAAGATACTCCAAATCTAATACGTTTTCTGTATGAATTTATATATAATAGTTGTGAAAAGAAAAATTCCATTTCAAATCTATATAACAAGTTTATAACATAAAACAATTCCCAAACCATCATACTGGCAGTTCTTAACAAAAGGTCAATCACTGCAGTTAACAGAAGAAATTAAAACTAACATCTTACTATAAGTTAATTACAC
Source organism: Protopterus annectens (assembly GCF_019279795.1). Classification (NCBI taxonomy): domain Eukaryota; kingdom Metazoa; phylum Chordata; order Ceratodontiformes; family Protopteridae; genus Protopterus; species Protopterus annectens. Next base: position 356,491,462 of record NC_056743.1, on the reverse strand, counting down.
CTCTAACGCACAGTACTGAAAAATATTTAACTGGAAATACTTACACAGAGCATTTTTAACACCCGATAGAATTAAAAAGATCAGTACTACTACAAATGGTTTTTGATGGAGGTGTGAAAAGTCAAATAAAGCAGACTTGATTCATATTTTTTATGAATGTAATAAAATTAAATCATATTGGAATGGAATCGATCATTTTTTACAAGCTTTATTTAATGAATCCTTTACCTTAACTAAAGTACTGATTATACTAAATGTAAATGAAGGTCCCTACCTGAATAAGACACATATGAATTTGTTATGGACAATACTTGCTATATCTAGGAAATGCGTAACCAGAAGGTGGAATTTAAATACACCCCCGACCTTGAAAGAATTCTACACTTTACTGAAGACAACTGCATCGATGGAAATAAAAATCAAAGAACTATGAATCTATCCCAGGCCATTGGTAAATAATCCTTGGAAGAAAGTTATATCTTTGTTGGACACTCTACAATAATCAGTATTGTATCTCTGATAACTGATCTGTTATTTCTATATTTAATAACATACAGTGTATATAACAAAGTCAGGCTATTGTAAATATTGTATATCAGGAAAAAACACTTTCAGGAATAGTTCAGAATAACTTCACTTTATTTTACGTGAACTTCATCAGAAACAACTCACCCAAACCCAGAGGCACTTTTTATAATAAAATAAAGATCACATGTTCAATGATGTCAATAATTGATTAATATCTTAAAATGCATTATATTTGTCAATAATCGATTAATATCTTAAAATACATTATATTTTAAATATTGTATATAGTTTAAATATTTAAAAATATTATGTAAATGTTATTTTAATTGAAAATAAAAAAATATTTGAGGGAAAAAAAACACAATATTAGCATTTTCTGCCCTGCCCATTTCCTTTCCTCTCAATTTCTAAGCACTGATCACATGATCTAGTATTTAGTTGACAAACCCACCGATATACTTCAAATGCTCAATGTTCAACATCAACTAATGCATAAATATATCTTTATACAAGAACAGCTGCATTTATTTCATATGAATGCAATCTAGTTTGCAAATATACAATTGTTAAGGTATATTCCTTTGTGTCTGTTCATGTACATGACAGTCTGTTTAAAAATGTTCGTATCACGTTGGAGCTTTTCTCCCCACATGAAAACTGGGTTTTAGACTAAAAATAGTCAGACAAACCCAGTAAACAAAAGAAATATTAAAATAAAAGTCTCCTCCTTTGTGCCATTAAAATACTGCACTGTGCTACTTTTATACCGGCTCGGACGTTGGTCCATTTTCAGCGGAGGCCCAGGGAGAAAAGCTCCACAGTTAAAATAGAAAGACAGTTGCATTGGATTACATAGCAATTAACAATTTACATAGCAATTACTTACAACATATTTACAGATGAAGAACATAGTACATCAGCAGACAACTAGAATCTTTATCTGTGAAGTACATAACAGACATTAACAAATGTTACAATAAGAGGTTCCTGCTGTATAATAAGTACTAGGCTTATGAGCATCTGAACTTGCTATAATCAAGGTAGTTAGTGGAGTGGAAAGAAAGGTAGTGGTTGGATGGGGTGGGGGATATTAGAGTGGGAGTTGCAAGGGCATAGCCAGCATGTTTTTAGCTGCGCTTTTAGTAAAGTTTTGAAGTGGGTGCATGATGGTACAGAGGTAATTGTGGGTGGGAGGGAGTTCCATAATTTGGCTATGGTGCAAGAGAATATTGCTTCAGCAGCAGAGTTATTGGCTTTAGTGATCTGCAAGTGATTTCTGTTGCTGGATCTTAGTGGTCTGGTGGTGCGATAGGGTTGGAGTAGATTCTGGAGGAATGGGACATTTAGTGGATGGTTTACTGGTTTGTGGGCGAGTGAGAGTTGATACCATTGAAGGAGGTGAGTAAGTTCAAGCCAGTTTACTCTCCCTGCCATCATTCTATCAACTAAGACTTCATCCAATCCACCAGTCAGGTACCGTCATAGCTTGATAAGATATCCCCTAAGGGGTCTCTTAATATCCCTTACATTATATGTAGCCTATTCACCTCTACTCATTTCCTGAAACAAATTAGACCTTCTCCTTTACTTAGTTCCCTCCAAACATTCAGTAACGTTAATCCCCAAGTCCATTCCTAAAGGAACTCCTGACACCATGTATAAAATTCACACTTAGCAAACAGCCTATGCTTTTCTGTTTCCAGAACAAAATTAAAACATCCCATATAGGCCTAATATTCCCCAGTCTCCTCTTGTCCTCGTTTGGTCCATAAACACACTGGTGACACTTAACCCCCTGTTCTTTCCCAACTCCCTGTTCTTTCTCATTTGCTAGCTATCCACATCCTTTCAGCATCCGGTGTCATCCCATATTCTCCTTTAACCAAACTCCATAATACCACTGCTCAGCACGTGTATACTGTCCTTTCCAAGCACTGAAGCACCACTCTTCTGTCACATCCCTCTTCTTCACTTTTCAAATTAAACACATGCATAAGGACCCATTCACAAATCTACACAATATACTTGGATTTACTTTCCCTCCCACATTTCAGCTGGCATCTCAAATCATTCTGTTCTCCCTTCCTGTTCTGCATCATTCTGTCACTGAAGCTAGGTGAAAGACAGCTTTGAATAGAAAGTAAGCCTCAAGATATTGCTCCACCCCCTTCTACCCTACCTAAAAGGGTAGCTGGCAGTTTTTGCCTATGACACAACTGAATTGGCATCATTTTTAAGGTGGTTACCTTATATAGCTAGCTTACTCCTTTCTCTACTGCTCTACTAGTACTCAGTTTTAACTTAAATTTCAAATCTAAATTTCTGTGTCCAAGCATTCCACCCCCTTTTGTGTCCTCTCCAACTGTATTCTCAATTATATCCGTCTTCAACCCTGCTTTTTACAGCAGCTGTTAAAAAATAAATTGTATTAATGCCTCCTTTTTTGTCATTCATTTCTGGGATTATGAAAGAAAGTAGATAATTCATATGCCTCATTTTCACTTTGCAAATTATTTTGATGGAACAGTTTGCTTTATCTTATTGTGTGTGTACCCAGTACCTACATAGCACTAAACATCCTTCAGTAACAAAATATACACTAAAAAAACTGAAAACATTAAAAGCAAAAATAAGCTTCATTTTCTCACTTTATCACGTATGTATAAAAATTGCTCTCAGCTTAAATAAAACACAGCTCCGAGAAACCCCCCATATTTACATCTCACATTGCCCGAGCACACAATCTCCAAGTAAAACAGTAGTTGGCTGAGAGCGAGAACAACCCCCCCCCCAAAAAAAATAGGATATACATTTTCATCACAACATCCTTAAAATTAAGCAAATTCGTAAGATGCATTTTTAAGTCACTGTTAAAATTGCCTGTTCAAGTTTTAGGCCATGCATTCCTTCACTTTATAAGGTCTTCACATCTCATATTACAGATCAGTTATTCACTGCCCTTATCTTTTTGCACTCAATTTTTAGTTCTGAAACCCCACTCTCCCATTTCCCGTTAAGCCAGACTTTTACCAACTCCACATTGTACTTGTACTCAGTATTGTTCTGCCCACTGCCTCTTTATCTTCAGCTGCTGGTCACTTCCCATGGCCCCTTTATTTCTGGCTGCTGGTCACTCCTGGAAGTCGACCAAAGTGCTCTGCCAATATGGCAATGCAAGGTCAACCAACTTGTAATCCAAACACCAATGACCAGCATGTAGGCATATAAGGCAATAAATCTTTAAGTTTTATTCTTTAGACCGGTTTTGGCTCACCAGCCTTCAGTGAATCATACACACACAAAAAGCATCATACACCATACAGTCTCCCTCCAAAACATGACATACATAGTCCCCCATATTAAAAGGGCAAGAAACCTACTAAGTAGAATATAAATCCAAAATGCAAAGTATTACATACAGTTAACAACACCCATAAAAAACAACATAATGAACCTAAATAAAAATACATATAAGTATATCTGGTGTGACTTTATAAATGATCATTAAGACCAGGGGGAAACAATCCCCCCAAATTGATAATCCAGTATTTCTCCTTTTTGTTGAGTATAGTGTGCCAACCCTGTCGATTACTTTGATCCCCAATAATTCTATCTATAATCATAAAATGAAATTCAGCATCAGCATGTTTAACAGTATGGTGATAAAGTGCATTGGTTTCCTGTCTATTCCGTATGTTGTTTCTATGTTCAGACATACATATCCTCAATGTTCTGGAGGTCTGACCGACATAAAATGCCGAACATTTACAAGTAACCAAATAAATAATCCAACTTGGTACTACAGTTGCCAAAGAATTTTAAATCATAAACCCTACTAGTATTTTTACTAGTAAATTGTTTGAGTTTACTTACAAATTGGCAAGAACTGCAATGCCCGCATGGAAAGGTACCCAATAATCTGTCATCTAACACCGTCAGTTGTTTATGTACAGCACCACCACTCTCAATATGTTTAAAATGTGATAAATGGGATCCCAAAGTTTTGCCCTTTCTAAAAGAAAACTGACACCAATTGCATAAACAGTAGGGAATCAGTAGCAGTATGTTGATATTCCAACAATGAAGAGTTTTTACAATATCTTAATGAAAATAAGTGGGGCATTGAGTTCACTGCCACCACTCATAAGGATGTCATCAATTTTTTGGATGCAACTGTATATCGTAATGCTGATAATATTTTGAGTACTAAAGCCTTTTGTAAATATCCTCAGTATAACAGTTTACTCCATGCCTCCAGCTTGCATCCCCAACACACCATCTGTTGTTGTTGTGTCTTTCGGCTTTTCCTGGTTAGGGGTCGCCACAGTGGAACTCCGGTCCGCTAATGACTGGCAGTAGATTTTTATGTGCCGAGTTGCCAGCCCTGACACAACCTTCAACATAATATTCCTAAATCACAGTTTCTGCGCATTAAGAGAATTAGCTTTTCTGTGGAGAATTTTGAGTTGTCTAAATTGGATCTGTGTCAAAGGTTTACAAATAGGGGATATCGGAATATTGATATTTCATTGGCTAGCACTTGGGCCAGTGGTCAGGACAGGGATTAATTCTTGAAATAACATACTGCTACTACTCAAACCAGGGACATGGTCAGATTTGTGACTACATATGGGCATAATAGTAATATTGTTAGGAATGTTATTGATACACATTGGAATATTTTATTGGCTAATCAAACTTCGAGCTTGTTTAGGTAATAGGTGTCGGTTTTCTTTTAGAAAGGGCAAAACTTTGGGATCCCGTTTATCATATTTTAAACATAGAGAGTGGTGGTGCTGCTGTACATAAACTAATGGTGTTAGGTGACCAATTGTTGGATACCTTTCCATGCGGACATTGCAGTTCTTGCCAATTTGTAAGTAAACTCAAACAATTTACTAGTAAAAATACTAGTAGGGTTTATGATTTAAAATTCTTTGGCAACTGTAGTACCAAGTTGGATTGTTTATTTGGTTACTTGTAAATGTTTGGCATTTTATGTCAGTCACACCTCCAGAACATTGAGGATATGTATGTCTGAACATAGAAACAACATACGGATACGTATGTCTGAACATAGAAACAACATACGGAATAGACGGGAAACCAATGCACTTTATCACCATACTGTTAAACATGCTGAATTTCATTTTATGATTATAGATAGAATTATTGGGGATCAAAGTAATCGACAGGGTTGGCACACTATACTCAACAAAAAGGAGAAATACTGGATTATCAATTTGGGGGGATTGTTTCCCCTTGGACTTAAAAGATTATTTATAAAGTCACACCAGATATACTTATATGTATTTTTATTTAGGTTCATTATGTTGTTTTTTATGGGTGTTATTAACTGCATGTAATACTTTGCATTTTGGATTTATATTATACTTAGTAGGTTTCTTGCCCTTTTATTATGGGCTGGACTATGTATGTCACGTTTTGTGGGGAGACTATTTAAGTATGGTGTATGATGTTTTTTGTGTTTATGATTCACTGAAGTAGGCTGATGAGCCAAAACCGGTCTGAAGAATAAAACTTACCTATATGCTGGTCATTGGTGTTTGGAGTACATGCTGGTCACTCCTCAGCCCTTTATCTTCGGCTGCCAGTAACTTCTCCTATGGCCCCTTTATCTTCATCTGCTGGTCACTCCTCCTTTGACCCCTTTATCTTCAGTTGCTGGTCACTCTTCCTGCAGCCTCTATCTTCAACTGCCGGTCATGCCTCCTATGCCCCCTTTATCTTCAGCTGCTGGTCACTTCCATGACCCTTTATCTTTGGCTGCTGGTAACTCTTCAAAATGCCCCTTTATCTCTGGTTACTGGTCACTCTTCTCAATGCCCCTTTATCTTCAGCTGTTAATACTACCTAGGTCCTCCTGCCCTGGACTACTGTCTTCCCTTAACATTCTTTGACCCGGAGCTCCATCAATGATCTGTTGACCTACTGTTGCTTTACTACTATTCTTATTTGGCCTGAGGTTGTCCTTATAATGCACTTGTAACTACAGCTATCAACAATTTATGTCCCTTCCGTCTATGTGCCTCTCATCATTCTCTCTCTACCAAGCTTTGCCTTTTCTACAGGGTCTGATTCATCACTGATGACTCCATAAACACCACCTTCACTCACTTATCTTGTCCATTTATTGTGGAGTCCATACCTCAGGAAGCAGCCACTATGACTGACCCCCCCCCCACAAGTCCCCTAGAAGATGATGTACCAGAAGATGATGGCTGTGAAAATATCATGGCTTCTTGTATCTGTGAGAATACAGTTTTATATACATACATATATATATATATATATATATATATATATATATATATATATATATATACATATATATATATATATATATATATTTATAGAGAGAGAGAGTACAGTATAATACACACACACACATTATATATATATATATATATATATATATATATATATATATATATATATATATATATATATATATATAATAATATAATGATAAGATGAAGTATATTTTGATGTTGTTATTGTGTTATTATTATATTAATGTAGTTTCTTGTATCTAATTGTATGGTGATACTTCTGTTAACTGTGGGAGCTTTTCTCCCCGGGCCTCTACTGAAAAAGGACATGTATCCAGCTAGACTAGCCCGGTCAACAAATGTAAAATAAAATAAAATAAAATAAAATATATATATATAAACCGGTCAATTCAAGAAGGTTATGTATCCCAAATTTGGAAAAAAGCCTACATTATTCCACTCCACAAAGGAGGAAACAATAATAACATCTCCAACTTTAGACCTATCGCCATCTTATCTCCCATCTCTAAACTACTTGAAAAATGTATCCACATACAACTATTACCATACCTCACCAACAGTCACCTACTAACCCCAACACAACATGGATTCAGACCTGGTCACAGCACTTCTACTGCACTACTCTCCTTCCTCGAAACTGTAAATAAAGCTAGAGACTAACTGGATTGTCTCCACTCTCCTCCTAGACCTTTCTAAGGCCTTCGATAACATCTCCCATTCCCTACTGATGACCAAACTCTCTAACCTACATCTTTCATCCTCTTGCATCAACTGGTTTTCCAGTTACCTTTCCAACAGGCAACAATCTGTCAAATGGAAGAAATCTACCTTCTCTTTCCTCAACACTGACACGGGTGTACCCCAAGGTTCCATATTAGGTCCCTTACTGTTCAACATTTTCATTAATGACTTCCACCACAGTATCCCAAATGCTAAAATAGTCCAATATGCAGACGATTGTACTATTATCTGTGCTGCAAACTCCATTCCCTCCCTTATAAAACTAACTCAAGATGCCTTCTCAACCACTGAAAAATGGATGCATGATAACCATCTAGCTCTCAATCCATCAAAAACCAAACTCATGTTATTCACCCCATCCAAAAGCATAACTATCGACATAAATTCCTTCCTCATAACCAGTCAAAACAACACATCTCTAGAAATTGTTTCCAGTGCTAAACTGTTAGGAGCTCTCATCGATAATCAGCTTACATTTGATTCCCATATACAAACAAACATTAAAAAACACATCAGAAACTTGGTATGTTCTATCGCCATATTCGCTTCCTCACCCCATCCACTAGATTCCTTCTCTCTACCACATACCTCATCCCTTCTCTCCTTTATGGTGCCCCACTCCTAACCAACCTACAATCCTCTATCAAAACAAAACTCTCCTCCTGCAACAACAATTGCTAAATTCACCACTGGGCACAGATCCTCCTCCCATCACTGTACTGCCCTCCACAAACTAAACCGGCTAGAGCTCCCCAACTACCTTACCTACACTCACCTAAGTCATGCTCATAAGCTCATTTTCAAGCCATTACTCACCTCAACCTTCACCATGCACCAACCTAGCAGACCCCTAAGAACCATCACTCAGAACCTAATTGAACTCCACAAACCTGCCCGTCCAGCAGGCAAACTCTTACTCACCTTTTCCCTTGCCCGTCTCTGGAACTCACTCCCACCTCATATCCGCAGTACCAGCAGCCTTCCCATCTTTAAATCTCTCCTCCACTCACATTTATCATCTCTCTGGGAATGCTCATGTTCCCATCCTGCATAACATCACCAGCTACTACCTTACCCCCTTAGTCTACAAACCCACCCCTGTTATGGGAACATACACATTGTAATTACCCTTTATGTTAATGCCTCCTGCACACCTACTAACGATAGTCTTCCTTAACACTTTTTTTCTTTTCTTTCTCAAGTAAACAGAGACTAAAAATTGTACAATGATATGAATTGTTGCATATGCTCTTCTGTGTTTTCCTGTTGCATTAACATTTACTTGTGCTTATATGTACTATTCTGACACTTTAACAAACTGTTATGTTATTTTATTGTATTTTACTTTTATTCTTTACTTGTATATTTGATATTGTATCTATGGAGCTTTTCTCACCAGGACTCCATTGAAAATGGGCTCATTTGGCCCAATGGACATCCTGGCAAACAAACTTCAAATAAAAATAAATTTTATATATATATATATATATATATATATATATATATATATATATATATATATATATATATATATATATATATATATATATTACATATATATTAGAGAGAGAGAGAATACAGTATAATATACCATATATATACTTTATTTTAGTTTCATGTTGTCTGATTTTGTTTTACATTACTTGGTAAAAGCCAACTAGGTGGGGCCCCCCCATTAATATATATACTAACACCAGGATCACACTACAGTGGGGAAAAGGACATATACCTTTCAATTGCATTAGAGTACTACTTGTCAGTGAAATGAGTTTTAGGTGAAATTAACTTTAGGTGATTTGGTCTCAGTGAAATGAGTTTAGGTGAAGTGACAAGTACCTATATATATATATATATATATATATAGGTACTTGTCACTTCACCTAAACTCATTTCACTGCGACCAAATCACCTAAAGTTAATTTCACCTAAAACTCATATATATATAGAGAGAGAGACAGAGAGAATACAGTATAATAGACACATTATATATATATATATATATATATATATATATATACATACACACACATATATATATATATATATATATTTTTTTTTTTTGGTGCAGGACCTGTACTACATTACACCTGTTTTTCATCTGTAGTATTACTTGAGAAGCATTATTTTTGGCTAGATAATCCTTTATAGGCTGCACTCACTATTTTGAAACAACTGTTACTGATCTCCCTGTTATGTTTTTGTTTTTTTACATTGTTTCTGCTTTCCCTGCTTTTTGTTCAATATGATTACTGTTGGTTTCCCTGCTAGGCCCATAGACTTTTAATTTAGACACACCAGTGTGATTTGCTGTAATACCAGTGTTAGAGATTCCCATAGGTGAGGCAGTGTTAGTCACTGTAAAATCAGTGTTAGAGAGCCCCATAGGTTACAGTAGTGTGAGCCACTGTAATACCAGTGTTAGAAAGCCCCATAGGTGTCAGCAGTGTGAGTCACTAATTCTAATGTTAGAGATCCCCATAGGTGTCAGCAGTGTGAATCACTGTAATACCAATGTTAGAGAGCCCTATAGGTGACAGTCGTATGAGTCACTGTAATACCAGTGTGAGAGCCCCATAGGTGACAGTAGTGTGAGTCACTGTAATACCAGTGTTAGAGAACACCGTAACTGACAGCAGTGTGATTCGCTGAAATACCAGATATAGATAGCCCCACAGGTTCTATTTCCTGGCTTTTTTACTTTGCTCTCCTAACCATTCTCCTATGATTTGTGCTAAACATAAGTTTTGGTTTAACAATGGGTAGCATGCACAAGGATTTTTTATATCGGAAGCCAATACTCAGAATCTGTGGCCTCTTTCAAGTATGCCCAGTACAGATAAAGAGATAGTAGCAATCCACCACAACGTCCAAGATCTAACCACACCTTGTTCATAGGTGTTTACTAGGCTAACAACCACAAGGGCCTCTTTAAACCTAGCCATGCATCCCAAATCTCTCAGAAGTTCTGATACCCTTGATAAAGTGTAAGCAGGGACCTGGGAGAGGAACCACTTACAGGCTGCCTGTGTCCATTAGAGACATATGTCCAAACCAGAGATTAATTTCCTGTTTTCCATCCAATTCTCCAAGTTACACTTGGATTGGATTAGGGAGGAACTCCGATTCACATAGATGGGGTAGTCTCAGGGACACATACCTATCTGTCCAGCAGGTCCTATTAATATCACAGGCAAGGTTTACTTCTTTAGAACAGGTAATTCTGGTGCAGTTTTGTGGGTATGCAGGAGGTCCAGAGTGGGGTCTGACAATACCCTGTATATGCCAGGTATAGATCTCCCCTCAAAATCTCTTATAAACGTAGAAAGTTGCTAGAACAACAGGGTTTCCTTTAGCCTGTATTATCTGAACATTAAGTCTGAAATTCAAATGCCTGTAATTATTTAATGACGTCAATCCCCAGTCATTTGACAGAAAACTGCAAATTTTAGGATGGGACCAAACATATGAGCCAAAGATCTGGACATTCTGCAAAAATCTGGACAATTGAAAGTTATGCCGTGTTGACTCTTAGCTCAAAGTAACTCTTTAAACCTAAAATAAATGGGGGACAAAGGCTCAAAATAGGAACATATTTTACTTGAATATTAGGATGTAGGTTAGCAGGTATTTTCTGAAACAGATGTGTACACGAGAGTGACAGTAAGGATATTTGCATACCTCTGGACCTTTCAGCTGAAGAAATCTGGATAAACCCTAAAATAAAAAGGGAAAACAAAGGCTCAAAAATAGGACCAGATTTTAAATTACTGCTCTTATAAAATTACAAACTTGCTTAAATAAAAGGACTTGTGTAAGTATGAATTTTCTGAAGAAAATAAATAGTCTGAAACTCACATTTGTGTCATTATTTATTTAATTCAATGACTGGCAACAAACCAAATATTTTAGGAGTACAGGAACAAAAAATAAAATAAAATGCCTGGATATTTTTTAAGTGTTATATTTTGGTGTAAAATGCTTGTTCTAATACCATTAATATATATTACAAGTTTGAAATTTTAAGCAGAGGTACTATTTTACATCAAAAATATATAAAAAATATACTAACAAAAGTAAGTACAACACAACTATTTTATAGAAATCCCATTCTCTAAGCTCTCTAACTTTTTTGTTTCATTTATTTTTATTTTACACTCGCTGAACAGCAAAAGTGCTGCTTAGCAATTGTGAAATAATGGATTGATAGATCTCACTGTTTACTCTCACACACACACACAGTCTTCTGCTTTCATACACACATCCACTCCCAATCAGATAGAAACATAAAACCACTCATACACATGCATACATTTTTTCTGAACAGTAGGGCACCCAACATAAAATGTTTTTTATTCTTTCTGTCCAGCCCGGTATCAAGTGATCCATGGTCCAATACTGGTCTGCATCCTGGTGGCTGGGGACCACTGCCCTGTAGAATACCACTGCTATGGGACAAACATCAAGCAAAGCCATTCCATGACCATATTTAAAATATAATTTGGACCACCAGAGAATGAGAAACAGAAAATGTACCCAAGTAACCCCTATCCTTGTAATGGAGAGGGGCAGTGCTTTAGCACCCTAACATACAGTGTGGACCCCCGTTAATTAACTGAAGGTGAGACCGAAAATAATTTATAAAATGAAAGATGTTTAAATATACCTATGGCAAGGATTGTTGAACATTTATGGGATAACACAGTTGGGTAACAGACATGAAGCACGGCCAAGTTTAAAATGTCCCAGCAGGTATGATAGCCTAGTACTGCCCCATAAACCTAAACCCTAAATGTACACCAGTAGACAGCATGCCAACTTAGGACACTTGGAAAAAACAGTTAAAATGGATGAGATTAAGCCCACTCTAACAGAGGCTTGCCTCTCTCTGTGAAGAAGGTGTATGGTAGCCAAAAGTAGGGACACTTAGCGGTTACCACCCAGAAAGTTTACGGTTACCACCCAGAAAGTTTACTGGAAGAGACATTTGCATCACAGCAGAGAGGAATTATCAGACCAAGAATGCAGACTCTCAGAGAAAGCCAGCTCCAGACTGTACTGGAAGCATGAAGGACACAGCAGGATTGAGCAGGAGAATCTAACTGAAGGACAAACAGACATTGCTGAGACTATTTGTAGCATTTAATGGATGAGACACCAGAAGAACGTGAAGATGGTTAAATTTGTGTGACTCTCCCTAATGCACAGTAAAACCTGGCAATTAGCATAGAGGATTAAAGCTCCGAGATGTTAATGACTGCCTCCTCTAGCCAAGGGTACAGAGTGTGATTCTTTCCACTTCTGTTCACCTTGTGTGTACCTCTGAGCAAGTAATTTACCAGACAGGTCTACCAGGTCATCTCTGAAAAGGGACACCTAACCGGTGGGCTTATCTGTTTAACAAATGTATTAAAATAAATAAAAGTAAGCATCTTTCATTTTATTTTTGTGCATCAATGTAATTAAAGTGCAGATGTCTAAAGTGTTCCAGCATGAGTGTGTGTCACATACTGCAATATGGATCAGTTATGTACCATCCCAAAAAATATTTCCTTTCAATGAACTTCCCAAATAAGTTGGTTCCCCCCTTACTGCCATCCTTTCTTTGTGCATATTCCATAATGTATGCACTGTCACTTTCACCTTGTATACATGCTGGCAAAATCACAAATATTTTACTATATGCTCCTTTCTTAGAAAATAAAAACTTTTGAAGTACCCCTTGCCTGTACAGTGCAACAATCCACTCAGTGACAGCATCCTTACTTTTGGGTTTCTTTCCATTTGATAGTTCAAGTCGGGAACCTTTACTTTGTATGTATTGCTCCATTATTTCATAAGCAAAATTAAAAAGCCCTATTAATTTTTACATTTTCTCTTCAACTTTGATTCCGCAAATCCTCACACTTTCAACAGCAGCCTCAGTATTTTATATTTCTAAAAAATCACTGTTAGCGGTTGCACATGTTGCCCCACCTTGTCCACACAAATCCAAACAAACACAGTTTCCTGAAAAATGGCTTAATCGCACTCATGTCTCAATCTCTTACAGTAAGAAATCTGGATTATATAAAAGTGCAACAAAACCCCAGAAACGAAGGACAATTTTAATTACTACTCTTACAAACTTAGAAAGTTAATAAAATAACAGGTGTTGCATTAGCATGAACTTTGATGGGTATGAATTCAGAAACTCAAATGTCATTATTTTCTAACTTCACTCTAATAATTTGCCAGAAAATCACAATTTACGAAAAATGGACCAATCATATGAGGCAAAAATCTGTACAGCTGAGAGGTTTGATACACTTGGCCTCACCAAACTGTGCCCTCCAGGGCTCCCATTTAATTATCCAAATCATTCAGTTGCCTCCACTGTAAAATCATTTGCCTTCAAAAGCCTAAAACATCACAATCCCAGCAGCAACATAAACTCAAACTTCCTGACACTGTTTCTGCTAGGACCAAATGCCTTTTACCCTTCCACCTTCCCCATACTGCAGTGGCTAATGGCAGAGCTAGACACCTGTCTTCTAACAAGCCTCAACAGTATTTCAAGTGACAGATGAAATTAAAAGCAAATTAACCTGCTAAGATTGCAAGACAGTCTGACATGATCATTCAGACTAAGTCTAGGAGGGTAATTACTTTAAGGATAATAAGTCCACAGTTTTCAAATGGTCCCAAAGTATTAATTTAATAGGTAGTTACAAGTAGTTCATCAGTAAATACTTGCTTACAAGTGATATATATTGTTACCTGTTCTTTTGTAATTTGTTCTCCGTTTGTTTTGCTGACTTTGCATATCTGTGTCTTCCACCCAGGCCAGGTCACAGCTGAAAAGGGGCCTATGGACAGCCTATTCAGCCATTTAACAGACTGACAGACAAATAAATGAAAAGGTCACAAGGGTCAATCTACAAATAGTGATAAAACTTTGAACATGGAAATTAGCAATCCCATCCCCGGACATTACATACAGCAGGAAATAATAGATGCATACATGAATTGGTTGATTGTAGGCCTCTTCAGAACTGCTAAGATTCAAAAATCAAAGCAGACAGCACAGTAAAGAAAGCAGTAGCCAGAAAAAATAATGCTCTGAGTGTTATCACACACCATTTTTTCTTACGATGAAGTCAGCTTCCTAGATGTTTTTTTTCTAACTTGTTTTTTTCTTATTGTGACAAGTTTTGTTCTTATCTGTACCATAAGGCAACTTTCACCAAACATGGAGGGCTTCTGTGGATCAGGAGTACCCTATAAACCTTTTAAAAACCATACAATATGAAATAAATGCTTCGGGTTCTAAATATATTCCAATTATGTATCAAGGGAAGGTCTGTGCACTTCCCAAAAAGACCGAAGGCGCAAAGTATGAGAAGTCAATGATACTAAAATTCAACAATGATTTCAGACAGATCACAAATATTTAAAAAAAAAGTGGAACTTATATTACAACTTTCCAAACACTGCTGGATATGGCCAAGCTCTCACAGTATACAAAAAGAGAGAAACATTTTAGAGAGGTTTGAATGATGGATGTAAAATACCTCCACAAAACATGGGCATACAAGTGTGGCCTTTGCCACCAGTGCAAGTATGCAGCAAAATTACTGTTGCTACCTGCAATAAAACTTGTATTCATACTAAACATTTTAAGTGTGGCAGCTCTAGTCTTGCGTATCAGGCCAACGGCCAGTCATATCCATCTTTCTATATTGGAACATACGTAGGACATAGCTATTAATAAAAGACATCAATGCACGTAAATTTATTTATTTATTTATTGACATTTGTTAACCGGGTTTGTCCAACTGGGCTTGTGGCCCATTTTCAGTGGAGACCCGAGGAGAAAAGCTCCAGTAGTACATTTTAAACAAGTACAATTTTAAACAATATAGATATAATAGCAGTTATAGCAAAAAGATTCACATATGTTGGGTTACATGCATAAAGTTAAAGTTGCGTTAAAAAGAAGCTAAGTAATTTTACATTGATATAGTTCAATAGGTAAACAATAAAAAAAATTTGTTTGTATAAAATTATGCAAATGCATAGTAGTACCTCATTACATCTCTCTCTCCAATGTGTCTAAGTATGGACCCTTTGAGGGTACATAAAGGGAAGGAAGACTAGGTGGGGTCATGGCAAGGGCAGGTCCTGGAATTGAGAAACTAAGCTTTTGTTTCATTTGTGTGAGGCGTGGGAGATTGAACGTCTAGTCAAGGGGAAGTTTGTTCCAAGTATGGGCAAGGGAGAGTTTGTAGAGTAGTTTGCCTTTTGGGTGGTAAATATCAAGTAATTGTTGGTTAAAAGTATGGAGGATCCGGGATGGGATGTAGATGAAGACTAAGGATGATAGAGATGGACAGAAGGAGGGTTTATAAAGAATAGTGTGTAGCATATGAAATTGATAAGATAGCGGAACGTGCGGAAGTTCAAGCCATTGAAGAGAGTTTAAAGAAATGCAGTGGTGTGAGTTGTATGGGGAGTTAGTAATGAATCTGGCTATTTTATGGCAAGTCTGTTGCAGTTTGTTTAGAGTGGAGGCCTGGATACCACAAGACGGAGGGGAGGAGGAGTGCCTGGCCCAGGGTAAGTCCAGATTCAGGGGTTAGGAATTTTTTGTTCCGATATAGCAGACCTAGTTTCTGTTTTTTTTTTTTTTTTTTAATTCACTGGAGTATGTGTAGGTTGAACTTTAGTTCATCATCGATAATAACCCCTAGGAGTTGTGTGGGTGTCAGGTTGGATGGTTGTATTGTTGATGAGAAAGAGAACGGGGAAGGAAAAGTAGGAGTTTGGTCTTTTTGGGATTTAGGATCAGTAGGTTGTGAGAGAACCATTGTTCAGTGGATAGTAGGGCCTGTTAGGTCAGGGAGTGTAGTTCAGGAATGTTATTTGAGATGCATACAAGTGTAGATTCGTCAGCATACTGAATAAGGGAGGATTTTTTGCATGAGGTGTAAAGATCATTGGTGAAGATGTTAAACAAAGGGGGTCTCAAGATGGAGCCTTGTGAAACACCAGTGGAGATGGAAAGGAAAGGCGAGGAGGATGAGAGCCATTTTAGGTAACTATTAAACCAGGCAAGTACGGAGGGGGATAGGTGTAGATTTGCGAGTTTGGATAGTAGTAGAGGATGAGAGACAGTATTGAAGGCTTTGGAGAGATCTAGGAAGAGACAGGAAATGAGTTCATTGTTGTCTAGGGCCTCTGCAATGATATGAGTGAAGGAGAGGAGGGCAGTCGTGGTGCTGTGGTGAGGACGAAATCCATGTTGGGTAGGGGTACGTAAGTGGTGTGTGAGGAGGTGATTGAGAAGCTGTGAGTGAATACATTTTTCTAATATCTTGGAGAGGGGGGACAGAATGGCAATGGGTCGGTAGTTTGAGGGGTCAGTAGAGTTTCCACCTTTATGAAGAGGGATAGTAAAGAAAGATTTCCAAAAGGTGGGGAAAGTTGATTCTAGAATAGATCAATTATTAATATAGATATGGGATAGGCAATTGAGTCAGCAGCAAGTTTAAGGAATGTAGTAGATAGATTGTCAGTGGAAGGAGAGCAAGGTTTTGGTTTGAGTAGTAGAGAGTTGAAGTAATGGGAACTGGCTCAAAATGAAAAAAAAGTTGTGTTAGTGGGACTTGGAGGGGTACGTGTCAAAGTAGAGTTTGGGTTAGAGGTTACCAGATTTTGAATGGAAGAGATGGTGTTTATTCAGGAGGGTAGCTGTTTCCTGAGAGGAAGAGTTAGGGTATGGGGGAAGGATTAGAGGGCTTTCCAGGATAGAGGATGTTGTTGAGAGTTGACCAAAATTTTCGAGGATTAGATTTGTTGTTAACCTGAGCAGAGCTATAGTATAACTTTTTGTCATTAGTTTTATGTTTTTTTTGCAAGGTTCTTGACAAACCTGACAGACACTTTCATATGTATATTTGTGTACAGACACTTTCATATGTATATTTGTGTACTGGATTACATTCCCATTAACGCTAGGGGTGGTCCCTGGAAAAGCAGGATTGAGTGAAAGGAACTAACATGATAGCTACATTTAGATGCGGATTCTCCCCATGGATCCGTGACAATAAATCACCATCCAGTCTGATAGATTAAGAGCTGCTAAACTTTTTTTCCATTTAAAATGCATTTTTCTTTTTAATGTTTTATTTCTTCGTTTTTTTTTTTTTTTATTTACTTTTTTTTGAGATATATGCACAAATGCACACACGTAACCTCTTGACTAAATGATCACTTGTAATAGTATTTAATTGTGGATTACAAGTTTCTTGTTAGTTCCGATGAAGTCCTGATTATTTAAAGGATAAAACTGTGCTTTATTAAAAAAAAATAAATTATAAATGTTGGGGCTCACTTTAGCACAATATTTTTCTGTCCAGAAAGATGGTAATCTTCAGAAATGCTACAAGGTTATAGCTGCAAGAAATCCTCTTAGTTTTGCTAGATCATTAGAGGTATGAGGCAGTAAGAAGCTTTATAGTGCACAACTCTGTTAGAGTCTGTATATGTTTTTTTTTTATTTTCATTAGGGCTTTATTACATTTACATGGGTTTTTACCAAGACTTTTGGGTTTCTAATACCATGACAGGATTGGACCCATTCCCAAGTCAAAGTATGATTAAAGATCATGAAATTAGTATTCAATCTTTGATGTTTGCAGGAAGAGCACTTTTGGCTATGTAACCAGAAATAACTTCTGCAATTCATATGGAGTTGCATGTAATTGATAATGTATCTAAATATGACTGTAAATTCTTATGAGACAGAACGGCTGTGTAAAATCTTACAATAACAGTAGATGTCCTTTTCTTCACAGCTCTAGTATTCTTAACATACGAGGATTCCCTGCCATGGAAGCCCAATGTCCGGCCAATCTACCAAACACTACTGTTGCTTTAAGGTATGCCAAAATGTCACCCAAATGCTCCTTGATTAGCTCAGGGCATAAAGGTGTTCAGGCCTACCATAGTTAAAACAGATTGCCCCAGTAGGAACGTTATTCCAAGGAACCCAAGAGGTAGTTTGTACATCCAGGAAGGCAAAGGACTAGGGGGATGGAGGGAGAGAGTGAATACTGCAGCAGTGAAGGCAAGATTTAAAAAAATTGTACTATGTCCTTACACTCACTGCTGCAGTACATTAACGCATGGGAGAGTGCCAAAACTCAAGAAGAAACTTGGGAGGGGGAAGAAGCAGAATAAACCCCTAAAAAGCCATGAAGAATGGCACTAGCAAAACCAGCCCAGCTCTAGAGATACCATTCAGCTTGTTTGCACAGAGTCCAGGTAGCTGCTTCACTGACAGAATTAGTATGCAAGCCCTTGAAAAAAGCAGCAGAATCAGACACAGCTCTAGTAAAATGAGCCTTAACAGAAGAACAAAGTCTCTTGCCATGAAAAGTGTAACAAAAGAAAATGGCCTTAGAAATTCAAGAAATAGTTTGCTTGGATACAGAAAGTCCCAAAGATATAGTATGGAAAGATACAAATAACTGACCCTTACTCTTTTCTAACAGCCTTACTCTTATCCAAAAAATCCTGAGTTGCCTATGAACATACTAAGTATGTAGCATTCTCTCACTGTCAGATTGTGGAGATGGCAAAAAGTAGGCAGATTAATAGACTTTAAGTGAAAGCTCATTAACTACCTTAGGCATAAAAGCAGGGTTAATGCACAGGAACACAGTGTCCTCATGAAAGATCATAAAAGGAGGACAAGCCATAATGGCCTGCAAATCAGACACCAGTCTGGCAGAAGCTACTGGTGAACAACACAAGGCTAACAGCTTGACTTTTCATTACCTATACACCAGAAAAGTGTAGAAAGACCACTGAGGTCTCAGAGCTAGACAAGGTACAAACGCAAGTAGAAACACCAGCATAAAGAGATACTGGCAAAAGACTATTTATAACTTGTCTAGGAAAGTACAGGGTACTTTAGAATTATCATTGTTACAGAAGGGTCTTTCTTTTGTGCCCTCCCAGAGTACTGATATTACTGAAATGATTTTTGATGTGAAATATTTTAACATTAAATTTCTAGTGATAGCTATGTATGAAGACAATGTAGTTACATCTAGTGAATGTGTAGGAAGCCAAGCACTTGCACACCTGTATTACATCCCCTTATTGAGGTATTTGAAAAAATATGTTTAGATGAAATTTATAAAAGTGTTATGATTCTGCAAATAAGAAGAAACACTTTTTTAATATGACTGTTAAGAGAAAGAAGCGCTTGAACACAATTTGTGACCAAAGAATTATTATACACCCTGCCGATAAGGGGGGCCCTATTGTAATTCTAGATTCTTCATGGTATGCTGACAAAATGAATGCCATGTTGTCTGACAATTCTTTTATAGCAAAACAGTTTTATGTTCACAGCAAGGTAATTCGTATGAAAGACAAGTTGAGTTCTATGATGTCATCTGGGCTGATTAAGTTTGTTTGATTATTGATTATTTTTTTGGGCAACATCCCTCAATTCCCTTGATACAGGGCCTGCCCAAGTTACACAAGGATCCTGTAAATCCATTGCTTAGACCTATAGTGTCCAGTAGAAATGGAGTACACAGTCTATGTCCATCTGTTTAGATAAGCATTTTAGACAACTTTGCATTTTAGACAACTTGTGAATGCCAAATCACATATGCCGAGTGGCTCCCGACAATTTCTGGTTGCTCTTTAGGAGTTCACACATGCTACATTTGATGTAGAGACATGATACTTGGTAACCTTGGATGTAAGTTCCCTCTTCACAGTTACACCAAATATGTTAGGTATCGAATGGGTGGTCCAATATCTGATGGAACAACATATATTTAGTGACAGTAAGGTTGAATTACTTCGTTATTTACTTGAGTTGGTTTTATATAACAATGTATTTGTTTTTTATGGTAATTATTTTTTAAAAGAGTGATGGGTGCATCATGTGCCAACAGCTACACCAGTCTCTTGGGAACTTAAGTACACTTTGGTCGATACATATGTAGAGCACATTTTATTTTACGGATGTGTTGTGGTGGATTTTTTTTTTTTACTTGGAAGGGTACACGAGATGAGTTGGTTACATTTCTAGAAGAGATTAATGCTGGTACTACATTTCTGAGATTTACAGCCGACTATTCCAAGGTGAAAATTGGTTACTTGGATGTACTTATCAGAGTTTCAAGCAGTGGACAGATGGATACTTCACTGTACAGGAAACCTTGTTACAGGAACAACTTTTTATACCGCACAAGCATGCATCCTAAATATGTATTTGATAACATAGTACAAGGGCAAGGGTGAGTGTTAGTGAAGGCAATTTTATGCCTGAAATGAAAGACCTGTAGAATAAGTTTGTGGATAGGGGCTACAAGATGTGTAATGTACAGGTATTGAATAAAGTCTCTGAAGTTAGAGAAGGTATGGGCAGGCCCTTCTCGTCTTCAAATCCACCTTCTCTTCACCCCAAGAGACTGAGTGATGGTAAATGCAGGGTATTGGTGACTTATTCTTACACTACAGGGTATGTTTTGGATTTTATAAGGAAATATTGGCCCATTATAACAACGAATGATCTTAAAAAGATAGTGGGTGAACAAACTAACTTTATCTTTAAGAAGAAATGATCTTTAAAACAGATGCTTTGTTATTCAAAACAGTTTATCGATGGTAAAACTACAAAGAATAAAATGGGTTGCATTTATAAAGGAACTAGACCATGTCATACTTGTAAGTGTTGCAGTTATATTGACATCCCTGGTGTTTATACATCCAGATCAGGGTAAACAGTATGTGTTTGATGTTGAAGCTACTTGTACTTCTCGTGTGGTTTATTTAGCATGCTGCACTACCTGCATGAAGTTTTACGTAGGCAAGACTGATAGACAGTTAACGGAATGTAGAGAACACTTAAGACATACAAATAATGGTACTGAGTGCAGTGCGCTGTCTAAAAAACGTGAAGCTCACTTCACACACACATTGTTTTAAGTTTCAAGTTATAGCACAGGTAGCAGCTACTATGAGGCTGGGTGATGTTAGGAATGCTACTGAAAGCTTAGAGAGCAAGTAGATAGCTAGGTTAAGGGCTGATCATGGTTCAGGACTAAATGATAAAGTCCTCCTTAAACCTTGGTTACAGACGCACTCACTTTTTAGATGAGCTTTACATAAAATCAACTAATGCACACAAGTGTAAGCTTGTTTCTTATTTTTAAAATTATATTACATTTGTTTGTATTCTTTTAATACACAATTGCTTAATTGTTTGATTTGTTAGGTGGAATTCTGTATAAACTGCCGTGTGTGACTGCATTTTTATACGGACATCTGAAGAAGCAGCAAGAGCTGTGAAAGTGCTTATGTTGTTTTAAAACAGATTCATTTTATGCTGAGAGCCTGGTGCCATCTCATCATTCTGCTTTTTTTGGACACCTTTAAGAAATTGTTTCACCTCAAATCTAGAAGCTAAAAGAGGAGAAAAAGGCAGACAAGCAGATATAGCTCATAGGTGGGCCTTACTAGAAGACTAGGCCAAAAAAAACATTAAGCAACGCACACAAAAAAGAGAGAACCAAAAGAGCATCCACAGTAAGTGGGTCCAGGGTATGAGAGAACACCACATAGAAAACCTCTTCCCTTTGGATAAGTAGCATTTCCTAGTTGTAGGTTTCCTGGCCTCCACAGGACTTTGGTGTCTATGAGGAATCAAAATCCTATCACCCACAGTGTCCGTTGAAGCATGGACGGTTGGGGTTGGAGGACATACCCTTTGGCTTCTGTGAGTAGATCCACCCTGTGGGGCAACTTGTGATGATTGCCCCCGGGTAGATGCAGAAGAAGAGGGAACAGCTTCTGTGAGTAGATCCACCCTGTGGGGCAACTTGTGATGATTGCCCCCGGGTAGATGCAGAAGAAGAGGGAACCAGTGCTGTTGCAGCCAAAAGGGAGTCACCAACAAGATTTGGGAGCTTCCTGTTGGATTTTGAACAGGACTTGCAGGAATGAGAGGAAGGGGAGGGATGCATAAACAAACATCCCCTTCCAAGAGAATGAGAGGGCATCCACCTTTTACACCAGAGGACCTGTGTCACAAAACAGAGGAAGTTGTCTGTTCAGAGGGGAGGCAAAAAGATCCACTTGAGGAGTACCCCACTGGTGGATAATGTCCAGAAACACATCCCTGTGAAGCATCCACTCATGGGACTGAATTAGGGACCTGCTGAGACTGTCTGCCACAATGTTCTGACTGGAAGGGATATAAACTGCCTGAAGAGTCGCTGGATACTTGACAGCAACATCCCATACCAGAAGTGCCAACCGGCAAAGATGATAAGATCTCATGTCCCCCTGTTTGTTGATATACAAAATTATGTGGTATTGTCTGGGGACACCTTGAGAGGCCCTGAAGAGAAAAAGGATGAAAGCCCTGAAGAGCCAGCAGAACAGCTCTCATCTCTGACACTGAATTGCTCCTTCTGCTGATGAGGCAACCACGCCCCCTGTACCTCTAGGGAGCCAGATGACACCCCCAATCATGTCTGAAGCATCTGTGAACAATTCCTGAGAGGGAAGAGGGGGATGAAAAGGGATCCCTGGATTCAGACACAACTGCTGAATCCACCAATGAAGTTCCTGTCTGAGACAAGGAAGAGAAGGAACTACAAAATCTAGAAAATGTGCATGTCGAAGCCACACTGACTTCAGAAACCACTAAAACTTTCTCATGTGAAGTTTGGCCAGAGAGTGCATTGGAATGGTGGATGAATTGAAAAGCAGAGCTCACAAACTTCCTGGTGGTAATGGAAGCCAGAGGAAGAAGACTGTAAAAGAAAGAAATGAAAATTAAGGCCTTTGAAGGAGGCAGGGATGCAAGCATCGGCACCTGCTGAATTGTGCAACCCAGAAAAACATGATCCTGAGAAGTCAAAGAAGACTTTTGGAAATTTATAGTAAACCCCAGGCTTTGAAGAAGGGAAATGGCAAAATGAAGATTTTACAAAAGGGTCTCTGGAGAGGATGCTTATATCAGCAGGTCGCCTAAATAAGGAAACATTTGGATCCCTTGAAGGCTGCAAAAAAACAATCACTGGAACATAGAATTTGAATAACCCTGGGGCACTAGAAAGGCCAATGGACAAAGCAGAGAACTGAAAATGGCAGGGAGCAACAGGGAAACACAAAAACTTCCTGAAAATAAGATGGATTGGAATATGGAGAAAAGTATCCTTGAGATCCAGAGACATCATACAGGCCTGAGGGACCAAGAGAGGAAACAATCTGAAGGGTCACATCTGAAAGGAAGGCACTTTTAGAAAAGTTAGGAAAACCAAGCCAAAAGGATGAAGACTGGCTGCACAAATAAACTTTCAATCCAAGAGTCGCCATTCAGACATGGTAGATGCAGATAAAATGTAATACTTTTAATGAAAAGCAGTAAAACGTATAAAAAGCAGTAAAACGTATAAAAACAGCAGAATAAAACACCAGGTAAAGCAGATAAGTGTTTTCACCCCAGTCCTTGAGTTATGCTATAAACCTTTTGCTAGGAAACAACCTATAATGAACAGAAAAGGCACACCCCCCCTGCAGAGACTGTAATGTGTGTCAGTATGTGTTACATACCTCTCAACCTCTTGTTGCAAGAAACCTGGACAAAGCCATAAACAAAAGTGGGACAAAGGCCCAAAAATATGGGCAATTTTTACTCTGAATCTGATCAGCCAAGTATGAATTTTGTGGAATGTATGAAATGCCTGTCTCAATGGACTCTACCAGCTGTGTGGCATTTAAACATCCTCAGTACACAGATCTTCCAGAATCCAACCAAATAAATACCAACCAAACAGAAACCAACAGCAGTCTACCTTATCAACCCTATATTTATTCCTAGGCATGTGCCTGAGCATATATGGTTCCCACAGACTACAGATGTAAGAAACACCACTATACAGCCATTCTGTGATCTAGCCCATTTCCTGGGGTGGGGGTGGGGGGTTGAAAGCAACTGACTGCATTACATTAATATCAAGGCCTGTTCAACATGGAAACCTGTTTATCAGCTGGAAGAGCTTCCATATCATTAACTGTCAGGTAGTCTGCAATTCAGAGGGTGTTACTTATAGCGTGCTGGCATGGTATTCAGGCAGTTTCCACGATTACCACTTCTGGAACACACACATCTTATACCAGTCTGTGTGGGATGATTGCATGCAGACTCATCCCTCCCAGTCTAAGAAAACATACATAACTGTATGCAAGACACAACTGACTCAAAGTGCATTTGTGTGCTCTGCAAATGATACAGGACATGTCATGGAAATGTGGCTTATGACACCTATCCATAGTCCTTGGGCCTTAGCAGAGATGTGATACAACACCATGGTCTTAGACTCATGCCATAATTAAGCACATGTCATAATTAAGACCCACAACAGAATATTTGCAGAATTTCATGTTGCATGTAACATGATTTTACTTTAACAGTTTCAGCATGGCTACACAACTTGAGAACCGGTAAAGGAGTCAGCTGAAGACATTTTGGTGCCAGCAAACTAAATTGCATCCCGATGAGAGATGGTGGTGGGCATAATATGGAACTCCATGAAAGGCAGACATGGGCACAATATGGTGCTGCACTAGCAGAGAGGTGGCATTGGGTCTGCAAACATTTGTTAGGATATAGACCACATAGAAAAAACAGATGCAGTAGTGTATTCACTATCTGGCTATGCAGTGCATCAGACATTAAAGGGTTGTGGAAAGGGCACAGTTGTGTGTGTGTGTGGGGGGGGGGGGGCACAGTGCCAGAAATCAACAGGATTAACATAGCTGGAAGCAATAGCCAAGAACATGGCTGGTTGGTTGGAGAAGCCAGGTATGACACTATCTAGGGTTGGCACAGTGCCAGAAATCAACAGGATTAACATAGCTGGAAGCAATAGCCAAGAACATGACTGGTTGGTTGGAGAAGCCAGGTATGACACTATCTATGGGAGGAGTTGAAGTAACGGATACAGAATGTTACTTGGTAGATCTGATAACCCTGCAGTACTGGGATGAGAGGCCACCTGCATATTGGATGACGAGCACAACCGGAGTCTGAATGCAACATCTGCAGCAGCTCTGCAGGTAGGGAAGGAGGGAGGTGATCACTGTGGCACATGGGAGGGAGGTGGTCACTGTTGACAGCCACATCCATGTGGATTGGTCACATTCAGGCTCAATATGCCAGATACAAGATAGTACAGATGGTGTGGAAATGTATGACCCTGACTGGTTAGCCCTTGGGATGTAAAATGGCCACATCTATGCTGATGGTCTCCTTATGGTCCAGTACACTGGACAGCAGACAGAAAGGATGGTGTGGAACTATGCCTGGCCATTTAAGGTGCAAGATGACTACATCTATACAGATGGTGCCCATTGAAGGGTTAACCTAATCCAAACTGGACACAGAACTTTCCATTTCATATTTTATTCTACACTTTTTAAAACTGCGAATGAACTTTCAGCATGAAGATTATTGTTTTCATGGGAAAGTTGTTTGTCCAAGTTAATGAACTGCATCAGACACAACAGGGTGATAAATACTTTTCAGTTCGATTCTATCAAATGTAATTACCTAGATCAGTGAAAAGAAGTGCTTTTCAAGGATACACTGCTCTGCTCCCATCTTAGGCATTTCCTGTTTTTAATGAGAAAATAATTTACCATCTGGACTTCAGTATATCAGCTAATGATGTAAAACAGACACTTTGGACATACAGGTTGTCAGACAACATTTAACCTGAAGTGACCATATTCAGTGCAGTAGTAGTAATGGACAGACTCACTGATGCAAAGGTTTATTAGCTATGTCTTTGCAGCAAAGTTATTTGAGTCAGATACAGTACTCTATTCTGATAAAGTTTAGAGATACTACCATAATTCAGTATTTTGTCTACTGCACATTTTGTTTGTCTGCCATGTTCAGCTGACATTAAATGGGTTTTGTAGTCAGCTTTGTGGAGAAGAGGTAATAAGCTGACAATTGATTCATTTACTTATGTGCAAGATTCATTAACAAACATTTTGTTAAGTGTCTTGCAAACAGTTGTCCTACTTTACAAACTGTCTGAGACTTGATTTTCTGCAATGACTAATTCAACTGCAAACAAATTCTTCATAAAATGCAGCCAGACTGAGCATGCTATTAGTCCAGAATTACAGTGATAGCAGCACCACATGACACAGCTGTTCCTGTGCAGGCAAAGAAGCATCTGCCATGGATTTGGGAACATCCCTGCCTAGGGGTGGAGGCATCCATCTGAAGGTCAAGGGATGGCACAGGCCCTGAAGTGGTGTGAGACAGTTGTGGAGGTCTACCCTATGATTCTGTACCATGTAGGAGACTCCTGACATGGTGCACAGAGTCCAATATTTCATGATCACAACGGATGCCAAGTGTTCCTCCTTTGCCCTGAGCAAACATGCCTGCTGCCAGTTCCGGTATGACATCACAGGCATTGCTGCTTCTCTCAGATTTCCCCATGCCTGCTGCCAGTTCTGGTATGACATCACAGGCATTGCTGCTCCTCACAGATTTCCCCACGCCTGCTGCCAGTTCCGGTATGACATCACAGGCATTGCTGCTCCTCACAGATTTCCCCACGCCTGCTGCCAGTTCCGGTATGACATCACAGGCATTGCTGCTCCTCACAGATTTCCCCACGCCTGCTGACAGTTCCTGTATGACATCACAGGCATTGCTGCTCCTCACAGATTTCCCCATGCATGCACACATCACACTGATTAGTGTGCGAGAGACATTTGCCAAAGCCCTGTTCATTGACCTGCACATCCACTGATTGATGTCCGGGATGGCAACTAGATCTGGGAATGTGAGGGGAGTCATGCACAGTGATGGCCATCAACAAGCCTCAGACATGGGCTGTGTGAGTTCTGCAGACAGCACTACATACTGCCATTGCTTGTACAGGGAAAGATTGGACACCCTGTTATGGGCTGCCATGGATGAACTTGCTGTCACTAAGTACAAGAGATTAGGGGTGGACACTGATACCCACCACAAGCATATCTGCATATATGGGAAGAACTGTGACCTCCACAATCATCATTGCCTGCAGTGTCGTTGTGTTGCCTGACTATTTTGAGAGGGCAGACATCATTGTCAGGCACTATGATTCCTTAACATCTGGCAAGTTCTTTAGTGCTTGACTTCATAACAAGGACAACATATGAAGACTGAGAGAAAGAAACATGTCTATGGCATTGCATAGTGACTGCTTCATTACCTTGTACTTTGATACATTTCAAGTGTGTGCAAAGCCAAGGATACATTTTCCAGTACAGGTCATGGCCATTGCATCAATGATGTATCTGTTGATACGCAGCTGTGGCAGTGGTGGGCCACTATGACACTAGCACATAGGCACACCAACCTGGTTCATACATAACAAATGAGTGGTGTCAAGCCCCCACATCTAGGCCTCCTTCCGCTATAAATTTGTGGTCAATGTTCCTGTACAGGGATACCAAGAGATCCTCAGTCTCTGTGATGGTGATCTGCATAGGTTGGCCCCCTCCTGGGGCCACTCTCTGTCTGGTGATAGCATCCCTGTTTAGTACATGTAACATCATATCAGTCACCCTGTGCCAGACACGCGGTGTTGTCCTGTTATTACTACCCATGGCACTGGCATTGTGTAACAGGCCCTATTATCAACACCTGATTCCAGAGGATCTTGTCACCTTCGGCCTTACCCAACATCTACCCACTATGGGTGCACAAGACCTAGATCACTAGCATTTCTGCTCGTATGAACACTCCAGACTTTGAATACTACTCTGGTCCTATCCTGTTACCTCTAGACATATGGGTGACACTGTCTAGGAGAGGGGTTGACACAACAGATACAGAGCATTACTTGGTAGATCTGATGACCCTGCAGTACTTGGATGAGAGGCCAGCTACACAATGGATGATGAGCACATCTGGAGTCTGAATGCAACACCTGTAGTGGTGGCAGAGGTCAGGCTACAACATTCACATTCAGAAGCACCATGTATACAGCATGGGATCCAACATGTAGATCGTTGGCCATGTGTCATTTTACAAGTTATGGTCCACCAGTCCACAGGCTGACCACCCTTGCTCACCTCTGCAGCCTGCATCATTATCCTGCCCTCACTTCCTCATGGCTGCCTTTCGTCTCTCTGCAGCATAGTCTGATCTTTCCCATATCTCTAAGTCCGTGATACAATCTCCTAGAACAGGTACAACAGTACCTCAATGTTGCTTCCCACAGGTGGGCAGAGAACAAGCATGGCCTATGCAGTGTATTATCTCATTCCCAAAAAGAATCAATCTTTCTACTGCAATTGCACCCCCCTCCCAAGGTATACAGGCCCTGTTCTGTGCCTGCCTCATGTACAGCTGCATTATGCCAGTGTTCCCTTAAAATGACTTCTATCTGCATGTGGTTGCCTATAATTCAGTTAATTGTCTTTACATTGTGTAGCTTCCATATTCTCACTATGACGCAGTCAGCTCCACAATGAAGACAATCTCTTATTGTGGTAAACATGGACCAGTGGCACTGGTGTTATACATGTGAGGTGACACTGTCTTGTTTCTGAATTATTCACATAATGCAAAGTATTGTCAGCCCTACTCATGGGGCCCATGGCTGCTTGTGCACATAAAAGTAGGTCCATCGCACTGACACACTGGCACAGTGTTCATTGTCACATAAATGACATCATGCTAAGCTGTAGACCTTTCATGGTATGATGTTACTTTGTCTATTTAGGAGCACACTGATGTTTTGGATGACCTGCATTCAGCCAATCAGCACCGCAACCACTCATCTGTGCTCCACCTCTTCTGTATATCTTTCTGCCCATGTCCCCTTTGGCTGTACTTGTGGACTTTGCAACTGCACAACTGACATGGGAACTGCACTGCCATATGGCTGAATTAAGTGCATGACAGTCCAGGTGTTGCAGATGGCCATTTTATTCCCGAGTCAAATGTGTAGAGTGAAAGTAGTTTCATCAGGTACTGCCTTTAGAATGGCTACAGCTTAGTATGAAAAGAAAAGCAGGATATTCTTGCATCTTCTGCAAGGTACCCACAAGGAGCATCTGGGGCCCATTATATAAGCTGGATACTTACCAGAAGTTTGCCAGAAAGCAAAGTGGTGCCACTGGCATCCCTTGGTCTTGTGAATGACACCTCCTTAAATAAAGTGATCTAATGAGGTGCCACACAGATCTCCTCTGTCAGTGAGAAGAGGAGGTTAGAGAGGGAGAGCCATCTTTTTTATAAGTTGGTTTGGGCTGCACTGGCACACTGGGTCTCGTAGATGCACCTGGTTTTAATTCATGTGTCAGGATATGCAGATTTGCTTCTACTGTATTTCTATTTTTCAGCACCACAGGAGATTAAGATTAATCAGTTGGCTTACAAGTGGGGATGGATCAGGGCCTCCAAGCACTGGGGTACATGCATTGTACTGGTCAGGTTGTCAGATATTCCATTACATTGCAACAGAAACTTATGTGTTGTTGCTCTTTTTTTTCCTTCTTATACCCATGCATATTTATGTCCTTCACAATCAGCAGTGGTGCAGGCAGAGGTGTGGCAGCAGCCTCTATGGTCTGCAGTTGACTGCACCCACTGCTGAGTTTTCAGTGGTCTTCAAGCCTGGTCACTGTAGGTAACCCATGTATGATCACCCGGAGAGCTCATTAGTGGTCTCCATGGCCATCACTCTGGGGGGGGGGGGGCAAAGACTATTTCAGGTAATGGTCCAGAGGGTGTGGGTCAGTTTTTGGAAGTACAGGAGCTGGCCAATGTGAATCAAAAGCCAAACAATCAAACTGGTGCCCCAGAGTATTGGCTTGCATTGACTGAACAGTCATAAATCTATCCAGGCCAACATCATCAAGCCAGCTACAGAGGTAATCAATTTTAGGGTGGGTGCACCTGTGGGACAGACTAGCAGATCCACCATACCACTTTCACCTCCCCATTGTTGAGCCCCCCCCCTTTGTGCTTGCATCCTCATTTCCTGCTCATGTTTCAGCCCTCCCATCCCCTACTCATGTTCTGGCCCTCCCATCACTAGATGCTCAACCACTATGTGCTGGTGTGACCACCTTATTGGCCTTATTTCTGTGCTATTAACCCCCTTGCTGGTCTCTGTTTATATTTATACATCCTATCCCTTTATCATCATTCTTCCACCAAATGACCCTTATTATTCTCACCCCATTTGTCTGAATGTTCCCCTACCTGCTCTTCCCCATGTCTAACAGTACTAATGCCCCCTTTCCTCCCATACAGAATCAACTTCTTTGCCACTTTGCTGTGGTGCCTTAATGGGAGCTGCAGTCTATTTGCATGTTACCGGAGATGCTTCATCACATGTGTGAACACCTATGGCATCTGGTATGCAACCCCAATGGTCATGTGACCACAGCAGTGTGATCTGTGCTGTAGTGCAGTTACTGCAGGATTGTGAAACTGACTCATTCAAGGCCCTGCAAAACCTTATACAACACTGCGCAATTCCTACACTTATTCAGACGTAATTTACACAGGTTGTGTCACACTGCAATTGTTTCTTATGGCATGGCTGTATTACCAATCTTTTTGAATACCACCCTACAAACAAAACTTAGAAATACTGAATCTGTTAAAGCATTTTTAATAGTACATTACTTTCAACCTTTCTTTCAAGGAGCCATAATGTTAAAATGTATCCAACAATATTCTAGTCACAGCAAATGAACATTTCTTTCAGTTGTTTTTAAACTAAGCTGTTATGCTTTTATTATGTGCAAACATGCAACATAATGACTTTCAGAAATTTATTGAATATTTACCTGGCTTAAACAGCAATTTTCATTCAATAATCCTAGTAAAGACAAATAGTTGAAAGTCCATCCTTTAAGCATATGATCTTAAGACTTAGTTAACATAATAACAAACAAATGTTAGTGTTCACAGTTAAATGATGCATCAAACTGTTTTTCATGACTTCTCAGTATTTTGCATTACTTTTTCCCTGTCACATGACCTACTCACCTGTGACAAATATTAACTTGACTATTATTTCTTGCTTCCTGGACCCGGGAGGATTAGGACATGTGATATTTGCTTCAGAGATGTATCTGCCTCTGGCTACAGCCATAGTTATTCTGCACACACTACTGTGGGCATTTTGAAATGCCACCCTGAGCTTACTGTGGGCATTTTGAAATGCCACCCTGAGCTCACTTAAACTAAGTGTTCATACTGCGTATATATTATACATACTAGGAATAACAACTAATGTGCTTCTAGCAGTAGCTCTAATATCTGCTGTTGTGGTAACAATGAATATCTCCCATAAATGATTTAGCATTTCAGTCTATTCTATGTGAAACATCCACACTGAAAACATTATCTGAACCAGAAACTTCAGCTTGCTTTTGAATTTCAATTTCACACAGTCTCAAAACTCTGGGGCATAAGCATTAAACTTGCTTTACATTTACCTTACAGGTAATGTCACTTAGCAATTGTGTTACCCCCACCCATATAAACTTCCATGGACAACATCTACAAACAAAGATTACACAACAATATCATCGGTCTTTCAAACTTATAAGATCAGTCAGTAGTGATTACCTGCAATACAAGGTCCACTTCTTTCAACCTGCTGTTCATTTTTATATGCTACTCTCAAGCACATGCATCCAGAACTGTTTTTTTTTTATTAATCAGGCAGCAAGAGTAACAGATAAACCATCCATAGGCTTTTAGAGAAATCAAATCCATGGTAATTCAGGTTTCTTTGAAGCCCAAAGATCTGTTCTAACTTGTGGAATGAAATTAATATTTTATCTTTCCAAAAAACTCAGCTGTATGCCAGACCCAATAGTATGTCCAGAAATTCAGGATAGAATACTGGCATTAGTTTGAAAGTAAAGACTGTACTAGTAATGGTGAAGCCAGTAAAACAAACAATAGTGAAATGGCTTCACTTTCCCAATGAAGGACTAACTCAAGTGTAAATCAGGCATAAACTGAATTGAAAACCTCTAATTACTATGCATAGTAATAACCTAGTAAAACTTAAAGGTAACACCACTTAATGCCACAGTGTTTTAACACTCTGCTTTGCATTCCCTCAGGACAAATTGTAAAGAAATTCCCACTGTGCGTCTTTAACTCACCTAGGCAATTAATTCATGCTACACTTCAGTGTTAACCACTCCCCTTTCCTAGAGACAGCCTAAAGTACTGGAATGCTTTCACTTAAGCACCCCACCAACTTAAGTTTACGTTGTCTCACTATGAGATTCATTTCACATATTTTCTTATAATAGACACGCTCCCCATAATTCTTCTTCTAAATTTCTAGCTGTTTCAATATCAAATCTAACAGAAATACTTAAATCATTACTAACCCAAATGGATTACAATTCTACTGGACTGACCAAACTCTTGCCACATCTGTAATGCTGTAGAAATAAATGCTCCCATACCATCCCTCATTGTCATTCCCACTGCACTGTCCAATTTTTAGGATCAAGACCCAACTGTACTCCTCCAGGGCAAACTTTTTTTTACATACATAATTTTTTGCATATATACCAATGGCATTTTTGACCCAAAAAAAAAAGAACACCTTTTCAGTCTATGCTTACTGGGTATATTAGACGTGCATAACATTTTTTATTAGACGTGCATAACATTTTTTTCACTTTCCTCCAGGACAGTGGCTCTGCCAGTACAGAACAAGAGACATGAGTATCCCATCATCTTGTTTCCTTGGATAGTAAATGCCATTCCCAGGGTGGCTTATGCCCAATAGCCATTAATGGGGAATTCATTCCTTGTTTTAAATAGCAGCTCTTCAGACCGCACATTGTGCAAAAGGTTCTGCACGGTTTTGATGTAAGCGACCAGGCAAAGAGTTTTGGTACTAGCTGCTTTGATCATTCCTTGTTGGCCCTTTACATTTTGGTCCATTTTTGATGACCTTAACGAAATACAAATGTGTGATATGATAATCTGTGTAACAAAAGGAGATACTGCCAACTCAGCTATCTGGAATTTTGTAAATAATTATATGTCATTTGAATATTAATATGATTTATATAGAAGTGTGACAGAAGGAGATACTGCCAACCCAGCTATCTAGAATGTTCTAAGTGGTTGTGTGTCATTTGTGAATATCAGCATAATGCAATTGCTTGTGTTACAACTGTATGAGGGTCTTACAGCCACTAATGACTGATGCCAAATCCATGGCCTCAAGCTAAAGGCAAAAAAAATATATCATACCATTTGACAAAAACACGGCCCCTACTGATTACATCAACGGCAACCCCCTAAGCACACAACCTGTGGTGAGATACCTGAGCACTCAGGTAGATAATCTTACATTTGACCATCATGTAGCGGCAATGGTTAGAAAAGCCTTTTACTTGGTTCATTTCATAAGTTAAGGGATTGCATCCAGTAAAAAGGAGATTACCTCTCTATACTCCTCCCTCATTAGACCGATAATGGAGTATAAAGACCAGTTTGGTATGTACCTCTCCAAACATCTACATCAACTGGAAAGGCCACTGAAATACCTGACAAAGAGAATCCATGGCCTCCAACATCTGTCCTATGTGGACAGGCTCAAATCACTATCACTCTGTTTGGTATCATACAGATTATTCAAGGGTGACCTGTGTCTTGCCTACAAGGCAATCTTGGACCCTGCCCTACTAGAGATGCTCCATATCTATAATTAACTCATCACACATCACCTGCTCAAAAGGCCTGAATCTAATATGTGACATCAACAAAACCTGCTGCAGAGAGAGATTTATCTCCCACAGGCTGCCCCATCTCTGGAATAGACTTCCCATACATGTCAAAGAGAGCACCTTGATGACCCTCTTCAAGCACGGCCTTTATGAGTGGATGGGAAACTAGAAATATGTTTCAGGGGTTCCCCCTGTGTCTCTCATTGACAGGTGCTGACTGAAGTTTCTTTTTGGGGATAAACTCTTGGCTAGGCTTTTTAGGGCACCAGGGCCATTAGCCTAGTAACCTCCTATGATCCTATGTAATATTGTACAGACGTGCGTGGAAGAGATATTTTGTAAAATACTAAGCAGAAATGTATTTACATTATTGTAACTGTTTAGATGTATATGCATTTTAACAATGGGGACTGAAACACAAGTTAACTTCAGAATAGCTGAAAACTCAAATTACATTATAACCACATAATAAAAGAGATGTTATCTTTCAGTTTCAGTGCAACAGGAGACAATGTCTAGCACTAGAAGTTTTTTTGTGTTATCTTTAAATTTGGAAGAATGTAAATTTTATGACTTCCACCATTTGCCAAAAGATCTAAGGTCCATGTGTTTTTGTAGGTAGATGCTAAAATCAATGGTTGTGAGCCTGAGAACTGATAGTCAGATGACAAGAAGTGATGCTGTGCTGCCAACTACCCCAGCAGTAATATTTTAAATTTTAATTTAAGAACTCTGCATTTTGTATTTTGTCTTTGACCTGACAAGAACATCCACTCACCATATCTACCTGCTTGTTGTTCTGTAAGTTAACTTGGGTGCAGTAATTTCTCTTAGATTCACACAGTAATATAGTTTCTCTTAGATTCAGAAAGTAATATAGTGAAGTACAACTTAGATGTTTTCTTTGTTTATTTGAGACTGTCCTGCAATGTTTTAAATATTTCCTGTGATTCTAAACTCTGATGTAACTGTGATTATTTACTATGTATTATCTTGTTATTTTATTATTTATTATTAAATATATTTAAACCTAACATTGTGACTGATATTTCTGAGATATTTAAGTTCTGGGAATACTTGTATATTTATTTGGTGACACTGTGGGCAACTCCTAATAGCCTTGTTTTGGTCAAACTACCATTTGGATTAAAAGTAACATTACACAGTAAGCTTGGACACCCTTTGTTAAGGGCCGTAAAGTATCTAATAAAGAGTTGGCTGGTGGTAGTCATAACTAGCTTATAGTCTGGGCAGAAGTAGCTAGTAAACCTGTGCCAGCCTTTCCAAGGTGTGTGTGTGTGTGTGTGTGTGTGTGTGTGTGTGTGTGTGTGTGTGTGTGTGTGTGTGTGTGTGTGTGTGTGTGTGTGTATAAATCAAATCTCAAACTGTGTGTGTGTCAGCTACATGGGCAGGGACACGAAGGACTGGTTGGGCAGAGAGGGCGCTGGAGGTCTTGGCTTGGTCACTCAGCTGAGATCTCAACTCTATAGCTGTGCCTGTGGGGAGTTTTATTGGTGATTTAGAGAAAGAGGGAGAAGCCAGCCCCAGACTGACTGTGGTCTCTGTGTGATCTTAAGGGAAATTGCATTTGATGCAGACAGCTGCATCTGGAAATACTGTGTGTAACTTGTGAACATCGTCAGTGGTGAGGATTGAGGCTCCTTGATTACTGGACCAGTGGTGGGTTGTCACAATCTGCTTTGTCATCTCACTTAAGGACACCATGAGAGTGAGAGTTGGAGTGCCATGCAATCAGTTCTCCTAATGTGGATACTCCATGATAGAATGTTAAAAATAAGCTGATCCAGGTACAAAATCCCTGGAATTACCCAGAATTGTTTTCAATCTATTCAATAACATGTGCAGCATGCTCTCTCCAAGGGGTTTCCCAGGACTTTTAGCATAAATGGAAAACCTTAACCTTACCACCACCCAATCTTTGGTTAATTCAGGGTAGCCTTCTCCTTTCAACATCTTCTCAATGGCTACTAATTGCCCCCTTACCATAGCTGCTGTCTCTCACTTTCCCCATTTAGATACTAAATATTTCATTATCAATCCAATAGCGTTGGGGTTCAAATGATGGCTTCCAAAGGAACTCATCTTTCTTCCACACTGCTTTTCAAAAAATACCTTAAAGAATACCTCACAACACACTGGCTATGTCCCTGCTCCAACCCTGACTAATATCTAAATCCCCATCTCACTCTCTCTAGACTTTTCTACTCCATTGTTCTTTCACATTTACCTGGGTTAACCAGCAACCTTGCCTTTAACAAAATTTCCTTCCTAGTACTTTAATAGAGTTTTCTTATTCCAAATATGCTATCCTCCACTGTACTAGATATAAATTATAATGTCTGTACATCTGTAAAAAAATGTCTGTACATCTGTATAAAAAATATATATATATTTTTAAACTTTTTATTTTTGCTATTTGCATGTAATTATATATGTCACTGCCTATGCTTGGAGCTTTTCTCCCCGGGCCTCTACTGAAAATGGACATATCCAGTTAGACTAGCCCAGTCAACAAATGTAAAATAAACAAATGTAAAATAAAATAAATAATAATAAATAAAATGGTTAAGGTATTTACCTCACATAAACAAGGTGAATGCTTTAATTCTCCCCTGTGGAGGTAATTGGTTAGGGTTAAAACGGCCTACAAGGGTGCTAGTACATCTATGAACCTATGATTCCTGAGGTCCACCACATCTCCAAAGTTGTGGGCAGCCTCAGTGCTTTGGCATAGGTCACCCTAGTTCCTGATTCTTTCACTAGCCTCAGTGCTATAATTCTCCTGTCCTCCATACTTCTTCCAAGCCTGCCTCTCCAGTGGCATTTGTGCCCATGACCAAGGCTCTGAATCTGTGGAACTGCTACTACCGGGAACAGGATGTAGCAAAGTAATTGCTGTGGCTCTATACATGGATTATGATGAATGAAATATTGTGTAACAAGACATGCAAAGCCAAATTTCTTATAACCCTGTGCATTTGCACTGCCTGGTTTTCAACAAGAAATTTAATATTTTGGTTTGCTAGCATTCCTCACCAAATAATAAGGGCAGCCCAAATGGCTATGACTTCCAGAATGGTACTGCCTCTTGTAACTTTGCTCTCCAAATGTGCTGAGCAAGAAGCAGAAAACCACCTACCATAAACCCCAATGCCAATGCACGTGGACCCAGAAGCACCTGTGTATAGCTGTAGGTGCATATTGGATACCCAGCCCTCTTGCCAAAATGTCATGCCATTGAAATTATCTAAAACCCCTGACCATATATCCAGGTCTGACCTTGGTTCTTGTCTTAGCCTTATTTGACACAGTGTTACATCCCACCCTTTTGGAATAGTATCAGCAATCTTTTATTCAAGGTAGGGCCAGGGGCAATAGCCAAGCATGAGAGGTTATGTAGCTCTAGCAGCCCTATAACCTCAAAACATGTATCTTATTTTGGTGAATTTGTCATCCAGTAAGTGGACTATAACTTCTGGAGACATTCTCTAGCCCTACAAAGTTATGAACGAGCCCTACTGCTGATCTCTTTCCAGAGCCCCAAGACCCCAAACAGTTTCCTGAATTGCCCCACTCCAGATTTTGTGATATCCAAGGATGTTCCCAGGAAAAAAAAATCACTAAGTAGTACACTGCTGCACACCCACTGCTCTTCCCATAGTGTACTGCTGCACACCCACTGCTCATCCCATATTGTACTGCTAGATGCCTACGGCTCTTCTCAGTGTACTGCTGCATGCCCACTGCTCTTCAGATAGTGTACTGCTGCACACCCCATTGCTCTTACCATAGTGTACTGCTGCACACCCACTGCTCCTCCCATAGTGTGCTGCTATGCACCCACTGCTCTTCCCATAGTGTATGTTGCACACCCACTTCTCTTCCCATATTGTGCAGCTACATACCCACTTCTTTTCCCATTGTGTACTACTGCACACCCACTGCTCTTCAAATAGTGTGCTGCTACACACCCACTGTTCTTCCTACAGTGCACTGCTGCACACCCACTGCTCTTCCCATAGTATACTGCTGCACACCC
This sequence comes from Protopterus annectens, assembly GCF_019279795.1. Classification (NCBI taxonomy): domain Eukaryota; kingdom Metazoa; phylum Chordata; order Ceratodontiformes; family Protopteridae; genus Protopterus; species Protopterus annectens. Next base: position 356,452,996 of record NC_056743.1, on the reverse strand, counting down.
ACTGCTCATCCCAGAGTGTACTGCTGTACACCCACTGCTTGCCCTTTGCTGCGCACCCACTGCTCTTCCCATAGTGTACTGCTGCACACCCACTGCTCATCCCATATTGTACTGCTAGATGCCCACGGCTCTTCTCATAGTGTACTGCTGCACGCCCACTGCTCTTCAGATAGTGTACTGCTGCATACCCCAATGCTCTTACCATAGTGTACTGCTGCACACCCACTGCTCCTCCCATAGTGTGCTATGCACCCACTGCTCTTCCCATAGTGCATGTTGCACACCCACTTCTCTTCCCATAGTGTGCTGCTACATACCCACTTCTTTTCCCATTGTGTACTACTGCACACCCACTGCTCTTCAAATAGTGTGCTGCTACACACCCACTGTTCTTCCTACAGTGTACTGCTGCACACCCACTGCTCTTCCCATAGTATACTGCTGCACACCCACTGCTCATCCCAGAGTGTACTGCTGTACACCCACTGCTTGCCCTTTGCTGCGCACTCACTGCTCTTCCCATAGTGTACTGCTGCACACCCACTGCTCATCCCATATTGTACTGCTAGATGCCCACGGCTCTTCTCATAGTGTACTGCTGCACGCCCACTGCTCTTCAGATAGTGTACTGCTGCATACCCCAATGCTCTTACCATAGTGTACTGCTGCACACCCACTGCTCCTCCCATAGTGTGCTATGCACCCACTGCTCTTCCCATAGTGCATGTTGCACACCCACTTCTCTTCCCATAGTGTGCTGCTACACACCCACTTCTTTTCCCATTGTGTACTGCTGTACACCCACTGCTCGCCCTTTGCTGCGCACCCACTGCTCATCCCATAGTGTACTGCTGCTCAACCATTGCTCTTCCTAAAGTGTACTGCTGCACACCCACTGCTCATCCCATAGTGTACTGCTGCACACCCACTGCTCATCCCATAGTGTACTGCTGCATGCCCACTGCTCATCCCATAGTGTACTGCTGCACACCCACTGCTCATCCCATAGTGTACTGCTGCATGCCCACTGCTCATCCCATAGTGTACTGCTGTACACCCACTGCTCATCCCATAGTGTACTGGTGCACACCCACTGCTCATCCCATACTGTACTGCTGCACGTAGACTGCTCTTCCCATATTGCACTGCTGCACACCCACTGCTCCTTCCATAGTATACTGCTGCATACCCACTGCTCGTCCCATAATGTACTGCTGCGCACCCACTAATTACAATAACTATTGTCCAAATGTATCAAATGTATCAGCAGTTTTGCTCACAATGGAAAACTTCAAAAAACCAATAGACCATATAGTAAAATGCAAAAATTTAATCTGATATTGTTGATCCTCATTCATTCCTTATCTATGGGTATTGGTTCCAACCTCGGAACTGAGCCGGCCATCTTCCAAGCTCGCGTCAGCTACAAACTCTCGAGCTAAACTCTTACCCACGATTCCCAATTCCCCTCTCCCTGTTACCTCAGATTTCGTTTGCCGTGTCACCATTCGGTCGTGTCAAGCTACTTCTCGAGCTTAGTATAGATATTTGTTGTCAGACTAGTGTAATATAACTTTTTCTGTCAGAAAAGTTTCTAATTTGTTGTCTCTTACCTTATCGCATTTAACGACTATACTTCCATGAGTTTCCTTCTCTTTGCTCTGCACTTTTTACCGCGAGGTATTTTCTCCCTTACCATCGTTGGTAATCCCTTCCTTTTCTTCATTACCATCGTTGGTAATCCCTTCCTTTTCTTCATTACCATCGTTGGTAATCCCTTCCTTTCTTCATTACCATCTTTGGTAATCCCTTCCTTTTCTTCATTACCATCGTTGGTAATCCCTTCCTTTTCCTCATTACCATCGTTGGTAATCCCTTCCTTTTCTTCATTACCATCGTTGGTAATCCCTTCCTTTTCTTCATTACCATCGTTGGTAATCCCTTCCTTTTCTTCATTACCATCGTTGGTAATCCCTTCCTTTCTTCATTACCATCTTTGGTAATCCCTTCCTTTTCTTCATTACCATCGTTGGTAATCCCTTCCTTTCTTCATTACCATCTTTGGTAATCCCTTCCTTTTCTTCATTACCATCGTTGGTAATCCCTTCCTTTCTTCATTACCTTCGGGTATTCTTTCATACCATTGCTGGTACCCTTTCTTTTTCCTTTTCTATCATGGCAGATAAGAAAGGTAGTCCAGGATTTAAAAGGTGTTCAGATTGTGGACACAAACTACCTACATCAGGTGCACACTCTCTGGGGTATGTCTCACTTATCTGTTGACCTGCCCTGTGGTATTTGTAAGAATGTTTCCAACAGAACTTTGATTGAGAGGAAAAATAAATTGTTACTGAAGGGACTTCTTAAATCTCCCTTTTCAGAGGCTATTTCTGGGTCAGACACTTCAACCTCTCCTAGAGCCCATGAGAAAAAATTGGATGATCCTACAAAGGCCAAGTCTCTGCCTTCATCCCCGGCTGGGGACTCCCACCAACCAAGACCTAAGAAGGCTAAGATTTGTGCTTTGGAGCTCACTCTGTCAGCCCCAGCACTTTTGGTGCCTAGACCTTCGGCACCAAGGCCTTCAGCACCATCAGTGATTTCAGCTCCGTCTACTGTAGCCTTTACTGTATTGGTACAGAGTGGCTCCTCGGTTCAGACTACTACTACATCAGCACCGACTGTTCAGTCGGCACAGACCTTAACCACATCAGCTCTGACATCTTGCCCGGAACAGACGCCTCATTTAATGACACCAATTTTGTCAGTTCCAGCTTTGGTACCGGCAACCACTTCAGCACCAATATTTGTCTGTGCAGACTGTGACCTCGGCACCAATGATTTCCTCGGTGCAGACGCACGTAGTCCAGTCTCTCTCGGCACCATTGTTCTCAGTGTGGACTGGTGATATGGGCACCGAGCTTGTCTCTTCTGTGGACAGATCTGTTTCTCCCTCAGCTGTGTCTGTGAGGTCCACTAGAAGCCTTTCTGAACACGTGTTGTGTCTTGTGGATCAAGTGCTTCTGGCCAGAGGTATCCCACCCCCCAGGACCTATCCTTCCTTGGGAGGTGATCATCCATCTCCAAAGGCCCCTTCTTATTCTCCTCCATTGCCTTTGAAGCCCCTTGGTATAGCACAGTCTTCCCCCTCTACGATTCCCTTTATGGACCTCACTAAGGAACCACAATTGCCTTCTTGGCAGGAGAGTTTTGCTATGACCCAGGATGGTAGTTATGACAAGCGTAATTTGATGTTTGACAGCCATTCGGGGACTCCAGGTCAGCAGGCTGAGCCACTTAGGGGAGGGGTGACCCCTGTCCTGGACACTCAGCCCTCTTCAGGTGGACCAGCCTTCCAACTGATGGAGAAGGCTCTGGCTTATGCTGGTAACACTGTGCTGTTCATCTTCCCGCCCTCCTCTGGACCACTATGTTCACAAGTCACACCTAGCGGACACTGGGCGCAAGGGCCTCAGGATGTATTCTCACAGGAACCCCCCTTTCCATTGTCTTCCTCAGCTTCCCTCTCTGAGGAAGTTCACCGGAAAAGTTTGTGCAAGAGGAAGCACATGGACTCCACAGAGGAGTCCCTCACTGAAGACATAGATTTTGATGATAAGAGGATCCCCTCGCTCACCCTCTGAGGTATCCTTTGGTGATATCCTCCAAATCCTTAAACAGAGAGGTGACTGGCAGCCCTCTAATCTGACCTCTGAGGAGTCTGTGTTCCTGCAGGATTTTCACGCCGGCCCCCTACCTCCTGGGTTACTCCACCTGCCGATGAACTGGTCCGGCTCATCGTGCAGCATGCGTGAAAGACTCCCGACACCATCAAGGTTATTCCCCAGAGGCCAGATAAGATTTTGTCCCCTCCTGCTATGGATCCCCATTGGTCCAAAGGTCTTCCTGTAGATACTCTGGTGGTGGTGGCTGCAACCAAAAAGGATCTGGCAGAAGAAGAAAGCCAGACTGTCCATCCACCCAACAAAGAGTCCTGGGCCCTGGACAGGATAGGGAAGCGCACCTTTGCATCAGCGACCTTTGCTATCAGGTCCCTGAATTATATGGCACACTTTACCAGGCTTCAAAGGGATCTAATTTCCGAGCTCTCTGAAACCTTGGCTGGTGCCATGTCTGATGAGGTCAGTGACAAAGTGGCCTCTCAGCTGGCCACCATTGAGTCAATATCTAACTCCTCCATGCAACTGATATCCCACGCATCAGAAGGGGCAGCTAGAGTGGCAGGTTCAGCCGTGGTCTTGAGATGACAAGCCTGGATGTGCTTATGCAATTTCACGGAACCCTTTAAGGGCTTCCTTTCGTAACGCTCCCATTGAAGCCTCTTCATTGTTTGGACCCAAAGTTAAAAGCACACTGGCCAGATGTGAACAGGACGGTAAGACCCTTTCTGCCATAGGTGTCCGTTATTCTTTCCCTCAATGCGCTTTCTCCCAAAACCAAAAGAGTGGGAAGATATGGTTCAAGAAGTCTCAGGGTCCTTTCTGTGACACACAGGCCGAGTTCTCCCCAAGAGGCAGAGGGGGGAAACACACAGGAAAGATGTCCCTTTCGGGGCAGAGGGGTTCTGTGTAGCCAGGGTTCCAGGGACTCTTCTCCTGGCCAATCCTATCAGCACTCCTGAAGAGCGGCCCAACTCCTTTCCTCTGGAGGTTGTTGGGGGTCATTTTTCTTTGCACCCTTCTGCCTGGCTAACCATCACCACTGATTCTTGGGTACAAAGGATTATAACCAGAGTTTATCATATCCCCTTCGATCTTTGTCCTGTCCCTTCAAAAAACCTACCCGACGTTCCACCCAGTCAAAGGGAAGAATCAGCACTAGAGATAGTAAAGCTGCTAAAAAAGGAGTCATCCAAATAGTCCCTCCAGACCAGATAGGATCCGGATTCTACTCAAGACTATTTTTGGTGCCAAAGAAAACTGGGGACTGGAGACCAGTTTTGGATCTCAGTGTATTGAACAAGTTTGTAAGAGTACAAAAATGGTCACAATACAGTCTATCCTCCCGCTTTTGGAAAAAGATGACTGGGTGTGCTCGATAGATCTTCAAGATCCGTACTACCACATAAAAGTGGACAGGCCATCAAGATGATTTCTGCGCTTCCGTGTGGGAGCCAGTCACTACCAGTTCAGAGTACTGCCCTTCAGACTCTCTACAGCCCCCAGAGTGTTCACAAAGTGCATGGCAGTCGCCACAGCTCACGTGCGACTACAAGGATTCCAGGTGTTTCCATACCTAGATGACTGGCTCATCTCCACTCCCACCAGACATCTATTGGAAGAAACCCTGGCATACTCTCTCCTCACCGCACAAAGGCTAAGCATAACCATAAACAGGCAAAAATCCAATCTCACCCCATCTCAGTCCACAGAATTCATAGGGGTCATCTTGGATACAAAGAATTGCAGAGCATCCATTCCAGAGCGCAGAATTCTAAGGATAAAGCAACAACTGATCCCAATCCCTTCAAGGGATAAATCCACAGCTCACTCTGTCCTACAGCTGTTGAGCTCCATGGCAGCCTCCATCACCATTGTCCCCCTGGCCAGATTTCACATGAGGCTTCTACAATGGCTACTGCTCACCCAATTGTATCCTAATATCCTCTTTCAGCCAAGATTCAAGTAACTCACAGATGAAAACAGGATTTAAATTGGTAAATGACCCACAACCCATCACAATGGTCTCGCCCCTTCTCCCCCAAGCAGCCCAAAGCTACAGTGACCACGGACACCTCCCTGATGGGGTAGGGGGTCTATGTCAGGGACAGACAGTCCGAGGCACTTGGTCCGAATTGGAGGCCCAACTGCATATAAATGTTCTAGAGCTGAGGGCAATGCTTTTGGCATTGCAAACATTCCATCCCCTGCTGCCATCTGGGACAATTGTGATACAATCAGACAACATGGCAGTGATCTGGTACAACAAACAAGGTAGAACCAAATCTTACCCCCTTTATCGAGAGGCCATGAGGATATGGCAATGGGCGATGGCTACCAACCGTTTTCTTCTAGCAATGCACATTCCCAGGAGTTCCAACGTGATAGCAGACAGACTCAGCAGGTGCATTCTGCAACCTCATGAGTGGTCCCTGAATCCCTTGATAGCAGTGGAGATCTTCCACACCTGGGGCCATCCTTGCTGTGACCTCTTTGCATCCCCAACCAACTACAAATGCAGCAACTACTTCACCCTGATCCCCCCTCCGGGACAGTCACCCAGGGATGCTCTAGTCCATGATTGGCCCTCGGGTCTTCTTTATGCATTCCCACCTCTCCCCCTCATTTCCCCAGTTTCTGAAGAAAGCCCGTCAGTTGAAGAGCAAGGTGATCCTCATAGCACCATATTGGCCTCATCAGATTTGGTTCCCTTCCTTTGGCCTCACCTGCTAGATCAACCATGGATTCTCTATCCAACCTTGGGGTTGATCTCACATCCACAGAACCTGATTCATCCCAACTTGGACAGCCTGAACTCACAACTAAGCTCCTCCAATTCCCTTGATTGCCAGGCAGAATGAACTTTCTTTACCAGTACGGGACATTCTTATTGCATCTCATAAGTCTTCCACTAGAATTACTTATCTAAGCAAGTGGAAAAGATTTACCTGTTGGCTGAAAGAAAAACAAGTAGATCCCTTCTCAGCACTGGTGTCGATAACACTAGAGTATCTGGCTGACCTATTTCAATTGGGTCTATCGACCTCTACCATTAGAGTTCATTTGGCTGCAATATCTAATTTCCATGAGGGTGTCCAAGACTCCTCTCATGTCACACATTATGCAAGACCTTCATAAAAGGTGTGAATCATATGAAGCCCCCTTTCAGAGAACCTATTCAACCATGGGACCTGTCATTAGTTCTACAAGCTCTGACAATGCCACCTTTCGAACCAGCTTCTTCTTGCAACCTCAAGTATTTGTCATGGAAAACCTTGTTTTTGGTCACCATTACTTCTGCCAGACATAGCTCTGAGGTTCAAGCCTTATACATCAAGAGTCCATACTTGATTTTTCATAGAGATAGAGTGTCTTTGAGAACTAATCCTTCATTTCTGCCAAAAGTGATCTCTGAAATGTCCATTAATCAAACCATTGAACTGACAGTTTTCTTCCCCAATCATTCAAACAAAGGACAGTATTGCCTACATACCCTAGATATTCACAGGCAAATTCATTTCTACTTGAACAGGACTAAGGCCTCTCGTAAATCAGACCAGTTATTTTTGGCCTATTCTGGACCTAGATTAGGACGTGCTGTTGCTAAGGCCACATTGGCTAGATGGTTGAAAGACCTTGTGACCTTCATTTATATACAACGTAATATTCCATTGCCTACTACTATAAAAGGCTCATTCGACAAGGTTGGTGGCAACTTCTGCTACTTTCCATGCCAGAGCTTCTTTGCATGACATCTGTGCAGCTGCAACTTGGGCTATGCCTCATACCTTCATCAGTCATTACAAATTGGATTTCACCTCCAGGGGAGGAGCATCTTTTGGTTCTATGGTGCTCAGGAATGTCCTTCCATGAGAGCCTCCCAGGAATAGAGATAGTGGGGACTCTTTCACATACGTAAGGAACGAACGAGAATTAACAATATCAGGTAAAGAAGTTCTGACTTAACGTAACGTTCCATCTGTATTGTTGATCCTTGTTCAGTCATTATGACCCTCCCTTGTTCCCCCTCCTGTGGCTTCTAGTGGATCTCACCATTCGGTTCTTTTAGGTCATTTGACCAGAGGTAGCCTCTACCTACTTTTGACTTGCAAACTCAATCTGAGGTAACAGGGAGAGGGGAATTCTGGGTAAGAGTTTAGCTCAAGAGTTTGTAGCTGACGCGAGCTTGGAAGATGGCCGGCTCGGTTCTGAGGTCGGAACCGATACCCATACATAATGACTGAACGAGGATCAACAATACAGATGGAACGTTATGGTACGACAACTTTTTTTCTAGTGCCTTGGTGTAACCACCTTCAAGGAATATCATCATCATCTTCTTTCTGCTGTTCCCATTAGGGGTCGCCACAGCAGATCACCTGTTTCCTTTTCTTCCTGTCATTTGCATCTTGCTCTGTCACACCAACCACCTGCATGTCCTCTCTCACCACATCCATAGACCTTATCTTAGGCCTTACTCTTTTCCTGTTACCTGGTAGCTTCATCCTTAGTATCTTTTTCCCAATATACTCAGCATCCCTCCTCAGTACATGTCCAAAGCAACGTAATTGTGCCTCTCAGGCTTTGTCTCCAAACCTTCCAACCTGGGCTGACCCTCTAATATACTTATTCCCAATCCTGTCCACCCTCGTCACACCCAGTGCAAATCTTAATATCTTTAATTCTGCCACATCCAGCTCAAACTCCTGTCTTTTTGTCAATGCCACTGTCTCCAACCCATATAACATAGCTGGTCTCACTACCCTCTTGTAGACCTTCCCTTTCACTCTTACAGGTACTCGTCTGTCACAAATCACTCCTGACACTCTTCTCCACCCACTCCATCCTGCCTGTACTCTTCTTCACCTCTCTTCCACACTCACCGTTACTCTGAACTACTGAACCCAAGTATTTAAACTCATCCAACTTTGCCACCTCTACTCCTTGCATCCTCACCATTCCTCTATCCTCCCTCTCATTCTCACACACATTCTGTCTTAGTCCTGCTGACCTTCATTCCTCTTCTCTCTAGAGGATATCTCCATCTCTCCAGGGTCTCCTACACCTGTTCCCTACTCTCACTACAGATCACAATGTCATCTGCAATCATAGTCCACGGGGACTCCTGTCTGATCTCGTATGTCAACCGTCCATCACCATTGCAAATAAGAAAGGGCTCAGAGCTGATCCTTGATGTAACCCCACCTCCACCTTAAACGTATCTGTCACTCCCACCGCAGACCACACCGCTGTCACACTACCCTCGTACATATCCTGTACCACTCTTACATACTTTTCTGACACTTCTGACTTCCTCATACAATACCACAACTCCTCTCTAGGCACCCTGTCATATGCTTTCTCTAAGTGTACAAAAACACAATGCAACTCCTTCTGACCTTCTCTGTATTTCTCCATCAACACTCTGAGCAAAGATCGCATCTGTAGTGCTCTTTCCCAGCATGAAACCATTATGCTGATCACTAATCATCACGTCCCTTCTTAACCTAGCTTCCACTACTCTTTCCCATAACTTCTTCAAGGAATAACACAAAAAACACACCATTCTTATACATCCATAAATTACATTCTGTTAAACAATTAATTTACTTAAAATTATTCATTTAAAGTAAAACACTTCCAATTCAGCTCATTATTTAAGCCTCTAGGTACCAAAGTTTTATATTTTAAAATGTATATGCTTTCCTTATACATCAATGTTTGTTTTAATACATTTTCATTCTTCTCAATACACTCAGCCTTTTCTAAAATGCTACCATATAACAAGATTTCATCACTATTATATTTTTTAAAATGTGAGGATATTATTTTCTCTTTCCTTTGATTTTTCACATCCCTCAAATGTTCCATAAATCTAGTCCTGAATTTTCTATTAGTTTCCCCCATGTAATATAATTCACAAGGGCGTTTCAGTACATATATCACCCCTTCACTTTCACATGTGTATATCCCCCTTGACTTAAATTTAACTTCGTTAATTTTGTTCACTGTATTAACAACATGTGAACACACGCTACATTTATTACACTGGAAAGAGCCATATTGTAATAAGGGCCTACCAAAATTTACTTCTGGTCTAACGAAGCTACCATGAACTACCATATCCCTTATATTTTTACCTTTCTTAAACAAGAAATAGGGTTTTTTTTGGCAAAATAGTGGACAAAAATTTATCCTGCAACAGATATTCCCAATAATATTTAATCATGTCCACTAATGCCCCACTCTTAATATTATAAACAGAGACATAATATATGGGATCCTTTGCTTTTTGAACTTTCACAGTACTGCTTCAACAATCTCCTGTCCTTAGTTTCTTCCTTCTGTTTCCATATCTTCCCTCCAATACTTCATTTTAGCTGTCTCTATAGACTTTAAACCATATCCCCTTCTTTTAAACATATTCACTGTTTGTTCTATTTCTTTTTCTAAATTAATTTCATCACTACATAGGTTAGATAACCTAAATAATTCCCTATATGGCAAAGGATCCACGACATGAGGAGGGTGACAGCTACTTGCATAAAGATATTTACGATCATCCTCAAACTTCCTGTGTATGTTAGTTATAACATTACCATTCCATTCTCAAACTTCTTATGTATGTTAGTTATAACATTAACATACACAGGAAGTTTGAAGATGGAATGATAGTTATAGCATTACCATTCCATCCTCAAACTTATGTATGTTAGTTATAACATTACCATTCCATCCTCGTACTTCCTGCGTATGTTAGTTATAACATTACCATTCCATCCTCGAACTTCCTGCGTATGTTATTTATAACATTACCATTCCATCCTTGACCTTCCTGTGTATGTTAGTTATAACATTACCATTCCATCCTCGAACTTCCTGTGTATGTTATAACGTTACCATTCCATCCTCGAACTTCCTGTGTATGTTAGTTATAACATTACCATTCCATGCTCGAACTTCCTGTGTATGTTAGTTATAACATCACCATTCCATCCTCGTACTTCCTGTGCATGTTAGTTATAACATTACTATTCCATCCTCGAACTTCCTGTGTATGTTAGTTATAACATTACCATTCCATCCTCGAACTTCCTGTGTATGTTAGTTGTAACGTCACCATTCCATCCTCGAACTTCCTGTGTATGTTAGTTGTAACGTCACCATTCCATCCTCGAACTTCCTGTGCATGTTAGTTATAACATTACTATTCCATCCTCGAACTTCCTGTGTATGTTAGTTATAACATTACCATTCCATCCTCGAACTTCCTGTGTATGTTATAACATTACCATTCCATCCTCAAACTTCCTGTGTTTATTTATAACTTTACCATTCCATCCTCAAACTTCCTGTGTATGTTAGTTGTAACATTACCATTCCATCCTCAAACGTATGTATGTTAGTTATAACATTACCATTCCATCCTCGAACTTCCTGTGTATATTAGTTATAACATTACCATTCCATCATCGTACTTCCTGCGTAAGTTAGTTATAACATTACCATTCCATCCTCGAACTTCCTGTGTATATTAGTTATAACATTACCATTCCATCCTCGAACTTCCTGTGTATGTTAGTTATAACATTACCATTCCATCCTCGAACTTCCTGTGTATATTAGTTATAACATTACCATTCCATCCTCAAACGTCCTGTGTATGTTAGTTATAACATTACCATTCCATCCTCGAACTTCCTGTGTATGTTAGTTATAACATTACCATTCCATCCTCGAACTTCCTGTGTATATTATTTATAACATCACCATTCCATCCTCGAACTTCCTGTGTATGTTAGTTGTAACGTCACCATTCCATCCTAGAGTTTCCTGTGTATATTAGTTATAACATTACCATTCCATCCACGAACTTCCTGTGTATATTATTTATAACATCACCATTCCATCCTCGAACTTCCTGTGTATGTTAGTTGTAACGTCACCATTCCATCCTAGAGCTTCCTGTGTATATTCGTTATAACATTACCATTCCATCCTCGAACTTCCTGTGTATATTCGTTATAACATTACCATTCCATCCTCAAACTTCCTGTGTATATTATTTATAACATTACCATTCCATCCTCGAACTTCCTATGTATATTCGTTATAACATTACCAGTCTCCTTACCTTCTAAAGTTAAATCCAAATAAACCACTTTTCTATCTTTCTATAAACCATCAAAAGATTTTTATGTAATTCACTTACAAATATTTCTATTTCATTCCAACCTTCCTCACATACAAAAATTAAATCAGTATAACAAAAATAAAAATTAACATTTTTTTTCATAAAATCTAACTTCCATAAAAATGTGACTTCAAAAAATGATATAAACATATTGGTATAGATGGGGCAAATGCTGCCCCCATTGCCGTGCCATGCTTCTGTCTATTCATACGATTGTCAAAATAAAAATAATTATTCTTTAAACAAAATTCAACTATTTCTAAAACAAAATGTGTGAAGGGAGTATCATCCAGGAAGTATTTAATAGCTTTCTACCCATCCTCATGTCTAATGGAGGTGTATAAGCTCTTCACATCAAGTTCCAACCAATACTTATTTTTCATTCCAAACTAAAGGGGATATCTTTTTGAGAAAATCAGGACTATCCTGTATGTATACAGGAGATTTCTGAACATATGGTAGTAATATATTATGTAGTACTATACCCGTGTTATGAAGAAAATATTTACATGCTGTAATCATAGGTCTACCTGGGGATGGGGTCAATTCATCTCTTGCATACCTTTGGCAAGCAAAAAATATAGATTTCTCACTATTTATATCAATTAACCTGTTTTTAACATCCTTTCCAGTAAAATATCCCAGTCTAACATATTTGTCCTACCTTATCAAAGCTGCTTTCCCACTGCTCATCCCATAGTGTACTGTTGCTTACCCACTGCTCTTCCCATCATGTACTACTGCACACCCACTGCTCATCTCAGTGTACTGCTGCACACCCACTGCTCTTCAGTGTACTGCTGCGCACCCACTGCTCTTCCCATAGTGTACTGCTGCACACCCACTGCTCTTCCCATAGTGTACTACCGCACACCCACTGCTCATCCCATAGTGTAAGGCTGCACACCCACTGCTCATCCCATAGTGTACTGCTGCTTACCCACTACTCATCCCATAGTGTACTGCTGTGCACTCACTGTTCTTCCCATAATATACTGCTGCACACCCACTGCTTTTCCCATAGTGTACTGCTGCACACCCACTGCTTTTCCCATAGTGTACTGCTGCACACCCACTGCACATCCCATAGTGTACTGCTGCACACCCACTGCTCTTCAAATAGTGTACTGCTGCACACCCACTGCTCTTCACATAGTGTACTGCTGCACACCCACTGCTCTTCACATAGTGTACTGCTGCACACCCACTGCACATCCCATAGTGTACTGCTGCACACCCACTGCTCTTCACGTAGTGTACTGCTGCACACCCACTGCTCTTCACATAGTGTACTGCTGCACACCCACTGCTCTTCACATAGTGTACTACTGCACACCCACTGCTCATCCCATAGTGTACTGCTGCATGCCTACTGTTCATCCCATAGTGTACTGCTGTGCACCCACTGCTCTTCCCCATAGTGTACTGCTGCACACCCACTGCTCTTCACATAGTGTACTGCTGCGCACCCACTGCTCTTCCCATAGTGTACTGCTGCACACCCACTGCTCTTCCTATGCCATTCCAACTGTAGGGCTGTGCTGCACTTCTTATATGACACACAAGCCACTGCACAGTTTCTGGGTATAGTCATGTCAGAGTAAAAGTTATCACCAAGCTTCATGCCCAGTAGGTGGGAGTCTTCCAGATGAACTAGCACCAGGTAGAAAGCAGACTCAATGTCTAACTTTGCTATTCAAGTAAACTCTTTCATTCTGAATATCAAAACTGTGTCATCTGATAATGGATACTGGAGTCTTTTTTGTCATTTGAATGGTTGACAGTCTCATCCTCAGGGAAGGACAAGAGATTAATCAGGTAAACTCAACTAGTTTGTTTTGGGGACCAATCCAATCAAAATGATTTTATAGGCTGGCCAGCCACCCCAAACTGACCTCTTTATTCAACATATGCCGCATCAAGTGTTCTTTACCCTTTATCTATTTTAGATTATAACAAGGATTTATTAGGTTGGACATGCAGGTGGTTGGTGTGACAGAGCAAGATGCAGAGGACAGGAAGAAATGGAAACAGTTGATCTGCTGTGGTGACCCCTGACGGGAGCAGCCAAAAGAAGAAGATTAGTTTTTAACCATGCTTTAATCCTAAACCCTTGTTGGAAACCCACAATGAGTTCTCTAGCCACAAGTCTTCCTGGGGATCTGGCCAGTATCTTTCTCAATACTTCAGTTCTGACTGGGGACTGTGCTTGCTTCTCTTCTTTAACCATTGTGTGCACTGCCCTCAGTAGATGATCCCTCTGGCAGGACCACTACTGCATGGTCTAAACTCCCCTTTATGCAGGGGCTTTGGTGCATTTTGGCCTCATGGTCGAAAAGTCCTCACTTCTCGTCCTCCACAACTAATGCTTGGGTAACTCACCACATCATGTATGCTGTGAAAATTGGCCAGCAGCCAAATGGCATTTCCTTGGACTGAATACTCAGGAAGTTCGACCTCTGACCTCCCATCTTGCTGGAGGTAGTTGTGTAGTCGAAGGCTTGTTCATGATGGCTAAGCAAATGTCCAATTGTTTCATTTCACATTGCAGAGTGTTGTCCAGTGCCTTGAGTCTTCAGAACTTTTGATTATACAATTTCCATGCCACCCCCCATACTTTTGTACATCCCTGAGTGTTATGAAATATGTTAACATTGCCTGCCCCAAATGAGGTCCCGTCTCTAACATGACTGCCATTAAGTACATAAATCCAGACATCAAAGTGTCCCATCTCCTCAGCTTTCCTCTCAGGAGTTTACTTTACCCCAATGCTGTAAACACTGCTGACAGGTCTTTAGTACCCAATGTGTCAGCATCTGTGATTCTCTGAACTCCTACAGCATCTATCAGATCAGAAACCACTATTTTATTCACCCTTCCATATTTGCCTTTACTGTCCTTTGTATGAGGTGGCACCTTGTCCCGGGTCACCTTATTCCTTAGCCCTGCAATCTAAGACTGAATTGACCTGTCCATCAATGTGTTCAACCTTTCCTAGTAATGCTGCTCCCTCCACATTCTATACAATTTAGACAACAATCTCCCAGAATTGACCTCCAACACCCACCACCACTCCATATTGTCTTGAGTTTGTCTCAACACCTACCTCTGGCAAATTTTGCATACATCTCCTGGGGTAGAATATTTCTGCCAAATTCTATGGCCATTGCAATTAACTTCTGAAAAGAAAAAAAACTTTTGTAGTACTTAATTATCTCAGTCATTACTCCACTGTTTGCTTCACCCATATTTTTAAACACAAAACTAGCTAAAAATTTAGTGTGAATATTCTATAGCCAATATAAGGTACACCACTCATGTCTTTAATTTGCCCACTACTAAGATCTTCCGCTTGGATTTAATCTAAATCTTTTATTTCAACTTTTAAATCACAAACACTGGTGGTCATTTGCTAAACAAATCAAAGCAGTTACACGTGGAAAATATGAGCAACAGTGAACTTCTCTTCCCTTGAAACTCACATTCATTGGAAATGTATCTGACACCACGGTAGTGGATTAAGTGAGCCTTGGATTCTGAGCTGTTTTCAAACTATGAGTCCTGCACACATACTTAGGACCAGGTATAAGTGCATGTGCTCTTTGATTCACATTCCTGATTGTTTTAAATTATATTTCTTGATTACTACAGCAACATTTGGCAGAGTGACTTTTAAAATACAGAACACTTCAGCCATAAAAGACAACTAATCCACTAATATCCATATTCAGCAATTACATCCACTTTCTCAATTGTGCAGACATCACAGTGTTCCAATTGCTTTACACAAATGCATCCTAGTCCTGCAAAGACAGACTAATAACTTTTTTAACTTTACTTTAATAGTGATAATAATAACCAAAGTAACATATTTCAAATTCCTTTTACACAAACACGGAGTAGCCAAAGTATTCAAACTTCAGTGAGACTAACCCAGTCAACAACAAAAAAAAGATAAAAGAAAGATGCAATAATTCACACACACATGCACACTAGTCATGTAAAGCCTGTATGAAGAAATAAATGACATGCAGTTTATTGGTAGCAGTAGATGTATTATGTGAAACTGCATCACATCTTAAGAGCCAGCCATGTGCAGCATAGTTTAAATAGAAGAGTATTTATGAGAGCAAAGAAATAACCAGCTGCTAACATATGCTAAGTCAATGTGCACAATCGATGCAGAATTAATTCTACATTAAAGATAACTACTACTAATGCAGACATTGCTGCAGACAAGCAACTTTACATTTCAGTGCTTCACCTGCAAATGCAGTGTCTGGTGTTATTAAAAAGTAAATTGCCCCTATGGTGCAGTAAAATGGTAAAACTTTATTTTATTTTATTTTTATTTTACATTTGTTTACCGGGCTAGTCCAACTGGATATATTTCCATTTTCAGCAGAGGCCCGGGGAGAAAAGCTCCACATTTGGGTTAGTACAACAAGTAATTCAATAAAAGATAGCAAAAAAATACAGCGATTAATAAAAAAAGTACATACAGAATTAAGGTGAAAACAAAAATTATATGAGAAAGTTTATGCTTTAGTGCCATAACACTTCCTGAACTAGATTCGCTATGCAACAGGAAATCGCTGGCAGATGACAACAGGTTTGTAGCTACTATGCATGATGTCCTGGAGACAATTAAGAAGCCTAGCCCAAATTCTCAATTGCTCCAAATCAATGTCTTTTAAGTGACTTGCTCAATGTCGCACAGTAGGTAATGGGTCATAAGACCCATTATTCAGTATAATGACCCCTTGGATATGTACATTACCAGCCAGATGCAACACCTGCAATGTCCACAGAAGTTTCTGACAAAAAAAAATACAGGGCATAAACCCAATATCCTATGCAGACCGTGTCAAAGCCCTGTTTCCTACAGACTGCTGAGAGGTGATTTATGCTTGGCATACAAGGCATCTTTGGATCCCACTCTGATGAACATTTTGCTTATCCAGAAAACAAACTACCCAAGCACTACTAGATCTAAGGATTTAAATTTTACTTGCAATCTGAACAGGACTTGGAGAAACAATTGTGTATCAAAGAGAATTGCCATTCTCTTGAATAGACTTCCCATCCATGTGAAGCAGATTCCTTTTTTAACCCTATTCAAGTGCAAATTACACCAGTAGATGGGAAATCAGAAATTCAGCCCTGGTCTGACCTCTATGTCTCTGATGGACAGAGGCAGCCATTAAAACATGCTTTAACTTACATGCATCCCTTAAAATAACCTCCAAGGCACAATAACTTGTTGGGTAGCATGGCTAGGCATATAAAGGGCCCAGTAATTGTTAAAGTAATATACACTTATGAAACTATGAAGATAAACAACTCATTAAGAAGTTGCAGCTATTTGTCTCTGTTAACTGCAAGAGTAACAGTGCTAAGTGCAGAAATCCTTTACAATCCAATCTTTCTAGAGAAGACTATATCACAGGAATAATCTACAATGACTATGTAATGGATGCCAAAGATCAGATTATATGACCTGACAAATATCATCCCTCTGTAATTACTGGAGGCTGTAAAGAAGGTAATGCAAAAATATATTACTATAATGCATGTTAGACTATTAAAATGCAACATGTTTAGACTACTAAAATGCAACATGTTTAGACTACTAAAATGCAAGATGTTTAGACTACTAAAATGCAACATGTTTCGACTACTAAAATGCAACATGTTTAGACTACTATAATGCAAGATGTTTAGACTACTATAATGCAACATGTTTAGACTACTATAATGCAACATGTTTAGACTACTAAAATGCAACATTTCTTTCCTTTACACCAGTACTCTGGTTCATGGGTTCATGGGTTCATAGGTTTTTAGGAGATTACTAGGCTAATGTCTTAAGGGCCCTATCAAGTCTTGCTAACATAATCTGAATTTACCCAATATATGGCCCCTAGGGCAACAGGATGACATGGATGTGTGCCTGTGCAGTAAGTATCTTACAGACTGCACTTGTCCATAAGGGGAATCAACACTACCCCAGGTGTGGATTTGAAATTCCCCATCCATTGATCCAAACTACATGGGAAGAGGGCCAGGGAAGGTCTCTGCTTAATGTGAATAGGAAGCCTGTTCCATAGAAGGGCCAATCTCTAATACACACATCTGTCTATCCAGCATGTTTTGTTTGAGTTGCTGATTAAGTTTAGATCCCTAGATCAGGTCATCCTCATGCTATTTGACTTGTGGATGTGTAGCAGCTCTATCAGGGCTGTATTTGTGAGTGCCTTGTAGGTCTGACATAGATCATCCCTTAATAGTTGGTAGGAGAAAGAGAAAAGGGATAGGGCTTTTAGTCCATCCATATAGTTCATGTTGTTTACACCCTATATTTTCTTTGTGAGGGACCTCTGTCACTCCAGCTGCTGTAAGTGCCGAGTCAAATACATGCCAAATGTCTACTCAGTTACTGGTCTAATGAGGGCTGAGTACAGAGGGATATCATTTCCTTGCATCTGGATGCCATACCTTTAATTATTAGTTGTGCCACATAAAATGGCTGACTCACCACTGTGGACACATGGCAATCAAAGTACAGGCTACTATCTATCTGTGTACCTAGATTCCTCACATCTAAGTCTACTCTAAGGGGTGTGCTACTGATGTTGTAATTTGCAGAGGTATTGGGCTTCCCAAAGGGTATGACAGCACATTTTTTTTGCAATTAATTTTAGACCATGGTTCTTCATTTGTCTAACAAGAACCAAAAACTGAGAAAATAGTAATAATGCAGATGGCAGAATTCGCAAGAAACACACCATTTTAAAATGCACCTTTTAAAACGCACCTTTTAAAACACACTATTTTATTTTAAAACACACCTTTTAAAACTTTATTCCATTAAGCGCTTTCGGCCAGAAAATATCAGCCTGCTTCAGATCTGGAATAAAGTTTTAAAAGGTGTGTTTGTAAATAGTGTGTTTCTTGCAAATTCTGCCTTCTGGATTAATACTATTTGTTCATTTGTCTGATCTAGACCCTCCTGAAGGATATCTACATAACTGGGGGATTCAATGATTGCACCCAGCTTGCATTTGTCAGCAAACTTTGTCATCCAGAGGCATTCCACATTAGCCCTGACTTCAGAGAAGTATATTCCAAACAGGAGTGGTCCCAGCACTGAGCCCTGTTACACACCACTAGCAACTGGCCACTTGCTAGATCTGGATTCACCCACTTTAACCACATGTCCTACCCATGAGCCAAATAGCTATCAGTATGGTGACATAAGGATTTATGCCCATTTTTGTGAGTTTATGGGTCAAATGCCTTGGCCAGGTTGAGGTAGGTAGTTTATCACCCATGGATTTTGTGACTTTCTTAAAGAAATCCACTGGATTCAGTACGTATGACCTGCCCTTGATAAAGAAGAATTGGGTTGGGTCCAGTGTTTGGAGGTTTCCTGTCTCATTAATCAGGTCCATGATTATTCTTTCCATAGCCTTACATACAAGACTTGTCAAACGTTTGGGTTTGTAATTTTGTGAGCCAGTAAATGGTCTCCCTTTATACAGAGGGATAACTGTTGCTGTCCTCCACTCTATTGGGACAAAGCCAGTCCGGAGGCTGTGGCTATACTGAAATCTTAATGGGCCTGATAAGTCCTGATTTAAGGTATTTAAGAGGCAACCTAGTATATCATCAAGCCCCACTGAAGCCATGTTTTTAGCTTTAGAGAGTGCAGTAGCAGCCAGCTCTTTGGTGATAATTGGAAGTGGAATGGTGGAGGGTATTTCTTAGGGAGAAAATTGGGGGTGATGAGGAGGTGAAATCTGAGCTGAATTTGTCAGCCAGCAGATTTGCTATATCTTCTGGCTAAGTACAGGTGATGCCATCTACAACTAATTCTGCACATTGTTGGATACTGCCCTTAGGATTACAGACATAACTGAAAAATGCCTTACGGTTATCCTTAGCTTTGCAGGCTATTTTTACCTCAAAGTCTGCTGTCAGATGCTTAACTAATTCCCAGATTTGCTTGTTTAGACTAATAAGGTACTTTTTGCTCTGTTGTGTACATTGCCTCTTTCCATACAAGATTTTCTTTCTTGTGTTGTACAATCTATTAATACCAGGGGTACACCAGGGTGGCTTGTTTTTGTAGTTTGATCTGGGTTTATTTTGGTCTGCTGCTGTTTCAATGTATTTGTTTATATGGTCATACAGGGCTTTTGTGTATGCCTCTGCATAGGTTTCAGTGTTTTCTAGATTTGGGGCAGCTTGAAACTAGCTATGCCATCCCTTAATAGGGGGTAATTTACCTTAGAGAAGTTCTTAAAGATTTTAGGGTTAGGTAGGCAGTCTAGTTTTACCTTTATTTCAAGGGAGACCCTGATCTTACCAGTGAGGACATCACACGATGTGGCAGTGCAGCGCTCGTCCATGATTGTCAGTACCAGATTTAGGATATTTTTTACCCTCATGAGAGTGCAGACTATCTGCTTCAGGGCATTTGAATTTACAAAGTCAAGAAATGTTTTGGCCTGCATGATAGCAGTCATGTTTTCCTCCCAGTTAATGGAGGGGAAGTTAAAATCACCCATGAGTATAGTATTGGGCTGGATGGTGAGTGATCCTAATAAACTTTAGGTATGATGTATGGGTTTCCTGTTTCATGGTGGGGGACCTGTACCTAGCAAGAATATGGTAATGGATTTTCCCATGGTTACTTGGACATGGACTAGCTCAGGCATGTCATATTGTTTGACCAGCCTTTGGATGTGCTTATCCTTTAAGTAGATAGATACACTTCTGCCTTTTGCTCTTTCATGTTTAGTTGATGATTGGAATGTATGATAGGCATTATAGCCATGCACTGCTGGAGTGCTTTCCATGGCTTTGAAGCATGATTCAGTAAATGCACAGGCATCTGCATTCTCCAAGGTGAGGAGAGCTTTCTTGTCGAGGCTCCTAACACTGAGCAGTAAAATCTTTAGCTTATCCTGAGTAGCTTTTGTTATGTTGGCAGGTTTGTCGGTTTAGCCATGCCTAAAAAAAAGGCACTATAGGGGTGGATGATGTTTTGGCCATTATCAAAAAGCCTATAGGTGACAGGCGAAGACCATCCCTGGCAAAGCAGCATGGTCTGTCAACCACGTCCTCTCAGGTTAAGTATTGGACCCCTTTGGAATGGCACCAGTAACTAAGCCAATTGTTAAAGTTGATCATTTCCTACTGGCATTGTGGCACCATCCTTGGAGACAGTAGAATGCTGCTCGATCCTAGGTTCATACCTGCCTGTGACACACATTCTCAGAGCTCAATCATGTATCTCTTCCTGTAGTCCAAGGAGGTATGTCTGAAGGCATTCATGCCCACATGGACTATGAGTCATACTGGTAATTTGGGATAAGTGACCTGAGTGCTTGTGTGATCTGGTAAGTCCTGGCCCCTGACAAGCAACTGTAACCTTCCCCATATCCAGCATTGGTACGAGGGGCATCAGTATGTCTTACAATGGAGTCTCCTATGATCAGAATATTGGGTTGTGGAGTGTTTTTCCTTATGGTCTTGGTAGCTGAGGCACAATGAAATGGGGTGCTATGTGTTGTCATGGGAATTGTCTTGTTTGTGTACATATGGAGTTTCTGAGGACTGTTCCTGAGAGACCTTTGAGGTTTGGGTAAGTTGCATATGTTAAGCTCCAAATATGTCAGCCTATGTGTGTGGTGCATTGCAGGTGCAGCGAATGATGTGTGTGAATTGCTGACAACCTGTTTGTTGCCTTTTGTGTCTGAATGTGAGAGTCTTGTCTCCAGTGTCAATGTGTAACTACTTCTGTCATATACTGTATTTGTCTGTTCGAGAAATAAGTGGTCATCAGTATACATAAGACAATTGCTACATTGTCTCAGGATACCCATGTCCAACAAGCTGGATGCAGAGATAGCAGGATAGTGTCCATCCATGGATGTAGGTCTGCATGTGTATTTGTAACCGAATGTTGTAAGGGTGCTTACTTGGTGGAATCTGCAGCGTGTTTGTAACTTTGTAACTGATGAGGGTGCTTACTTGGTGGAATCTGCAGCGTGTTTGTAACTTTGTAACTGATGAGGGAAGGGCGCTTACTTGGTGGAATCTGCAGCGTGTTTGTAACTTTGTAACTGATGAGGGAAGGGCGCTTACTTGGTGGAATCTGCAGCGTGTTTGTAACTTTGTAACTGATGAGGGAAGGGTGCTTACTTGGTGGAATCTGCAGCTAACCTAACCAGTGATGCTGCCCAGCACCAAATTAGATGCTCTCTGAGCAGCAATAGTCCTGGGGGCTATAATAAGGTAATTAGCACAGTAAATTTTCACAGTAATTAAAATAAGAAATGTTTCCAGATGTTTGTATCTGTACGACACTGGAACAGCTCCATGCAAATGTGTCAAATTTATATCAGCATTGGACATATTGAAAACTGACTACTGAGCTCTCTGACCAATAAAACACATACACTTACAGCCCTTTTGTGTGGTTCCCAGCTCAGAACAGATAAATATTTACTGCCACTAGAAATAATCCCAGTGCTCCTACCAGCACAGTAAAACAGTGTCCAAAGTAAAATGCTACCACAAATAAACTTAAAGATACAGATACAGCTGTGTACTTTAAACAGTTTACAAATGTGTGATTATTCAATAAAAGTACTTTAATTTGTAGAAATGAGCCAAGAGCAGCTCAATTGTGCAGAATTTATAAAGGCACTATAAACAAGGTAAGATGATTAATAAGCCCTCCAGCCAATAAAACAGCAACATGCATGAGTCTTTAGTGTGTTTCCCCAACCAATACAGACCAGGCTACCACCCACTACCACTAGATTAAAAAAAAACACTGTCTACTGGATGTAAAAACACAGAAAACTGCTTGCTAGAGTGCAAAAATGCACATCATTATCCCACAGTTAGCTAAATGATGAATTCAGAGCAAGTAAATTAGTAGAACAGACAATGAGAGGTAAAATGCACTGTTTTTCAAAATAAGCACAAGGAAAGGCAAATCAATAATTAAAAATATAAGAAGCAGTGTAGAAGGGAAGGAGCTTATAAAACTCAATTTAAAGTAAGGGTGGGCAGCGTAAAAATCACCAAGTTTAAAAAGCACATCAAGGAACGGGAGGGTAGGTGGGAAAAATAACCAAAAGATAGTCAACACCACTGCTTGTATTTTATCCAGGACTTGAGTCTTATCAGAAAAGACAAATACATAGAAATTCTCTGTATACTTAAGTAACACTCAAACAAATTAACCAATGAAAAAATATGAAATTTGCAGCCTAGGTAATTTGTGTTTATCTGCTACATAAAACACCAGGCCAAATAGGTTTCTTAAAACAGAAAACAATATGGAGCAGGTGAAACAAAGTAACTCTATCAGGTTAAGTAACTTAAACACTATATATATATATATATATATATATATATATATATATATATAGATATATATAGATATATATATATATATATATATATATATATATATATATATATATATATATATATATATATAGATATATATATATATACTTTCCTCACCCAGCAGGGAGTCACCAACAGTGATTGCAGTTTTTGCAGGTCTTGAGTCTTATGAGTACTTACTAGATTTACAGTACAGGGGACCATTGAGGAGCCTACCTCACATTTTCAGTTGCCCCCAAGC
The DNA here is from genome assembly GCF_019279795.1 of Protopterus annectens. Lineage (NCBI taxonomy): Eukaryota > Metazoa > Chordata > Ceratodontiformes > Protopteridae > Protopterus > Protopterus annectens. The sequence goes on along the minus strand of NC_056743.1, from coordinate 356,429,448 downwards.
ACTGTTTGGTTAAGTGACTGCTGGGATATAACAGCAGAATACATAAAAAGCTAACAGAGCAATATGTTTTGCATCTACATATAATTTCTGAAGCACAATAAATATATGGACCTCTAATGAGTGGCACTGGCTGACTTTAATCCTCAGTGATTTACCAAAGGAAAATATAAAAACTAGTGGAGATCTGGCAGTTGGTGTGTAGAGATGTAGGGATTTTGCCTTTGGCAGGTTCATAGCAAATCACTTAAATAGACACTGCCCTCTAAAAGTGGCATTTTTTGCTCTCACACAGACTGTGAGTCCCTGCTGCTCAGAATCAGAGGCTGCCTCATCTGTTCAGATGCAGCATAAGAGCTCCTGGCTTAATTTCCATGTTTGCCAACTAAAACAAATAGATGTTAGCTACAGAAAGCAGTGCTTCCTTGTTTAGAATCAAACCTCTGTGCCAATTTGGGTGTACAGATCAAATGATCAGTTACATGCGTCTGTAGTATTCATTAGCTGAAAACATTGTGTGTGCAACTGAAGAGAGCAGCAGGAGTCTTTTTCTGATATTTCTTTAATGTGTGGCCAGGCTGCCTAGGTAACCTAGTGCTGGATATGCCCCTGACACCAGTAACAAGCTCATGTCCATCAGCTAGCTGTCAATCTACATTGGCTCACTCATGGCGCACCAGCCTGGCTCTCATGCACCCACTCATGACACACCAACTTGGCTCACATGCACCCACACATTCTACACCAGCCTGGCTCACATGTACCACTCATTTCATACCAGCCTGGCTCTCCTGCACCCACTCATGACACACCAACTTGCCTCACATGCACCCACTCATGCCACACCAACCTGGCTAACATGCGCCCCTCCTGCCACACCGGCCTGACTCAAAGGCACCCACTCATGCCACACCAGCCTGTAGTGCCATTATTGACATGTTTAGTAATAGGTACTACTAAATGTTTTCTAATACAGCAAAGCAAATTCACCTAAAAACATGTGAGCATTGAACATTTCCAACTGGGGTGTACTAAATAAAAAAGTTTCTTATATTTATTTTTATATATTGACCATATCATAATTAAGCATACCAGCATTCACATTCCTTCTATCACCAAAGCCATCCAAGTGACTGACTTTTGTCCATCCGCAAATTATACCTGCTGCTGACCCCATGACTTAGACACAAGTAATCTCTGAATGCATTCCATATCAACCCAATACCTTATGCACCTTTTCACAAGTTCTGTCATACACAGCACTCTCCATATGCTGACCGCCTTACATCTCCAATATACCAGAGGTATGGCTTATATCCACAAAATGGAAGGCACAAACAGTCCAGCAGGCCACTTTGTAACTACATGGCAGAATAAATGTCTTTGCTCCTCCCAAGCAAGACACGATAACTAGTATAATGTACCACTTACTTTATAATAAATGAGTGAATACCAAACCAAGCAGCATAACCAAAGGACCCCTTTCCAGTCAAACAGGACACCACAGCAGCAGTGCGATATGGATCACATGTATAATTGGCATTGTTGACATCATTCATTTAAGATATCATACCATATTAGCAGTGCAACATGCATCACATGTATAATCTGCATTATTGAAATCATTCTTTTAGGATAAGAAACAATTCCCAAAAAATGGTTGAAAACACTTCAATGGAAATTAACAAGAAATGTCATATGTAGCGCTGTGTCTGATATAAAGTTTTACTGGCTAATACACTAATCAAGGGCAGGAATCAAACCTACACACATCAGTATAGGCACAGGCATAAGGCAATGCCTTAACAAATTGAGCCACATCTGCTAATCAGGAAGCTCAGTATTGCACACAGTATTCATGCAGACATCCCCTCCCTTTCAATCACAAAGTCCAACATCCAGGTACTACACCTGCACAGCATGAGACATGTACAGAAATAACCACAAACTTACTCTAGAAGGTACCACAGCTGCACAGCATGTAAAGTATACAGAAATAACCACAAACCTACTCCAGAACGTACTACCCCTGTATAGCATGTGATGTATATATAAATAACCAGAAACCTACTCCAGAATGTACTACACCTGCACAGCATGTGAACTATACAGAAAAAAACAGACACCTCCTCCAGAATGTACTACATCTGCATAGCATGTGAAGTACTCAGAAATAACCACAAACCTACTCCAGAATGTACCGCACCTGCACAGCATATGAAGTGTACAGAAATAACCCCATACCTACGCCAACATGTACAAAACCTGCACAGCATGTGAACTGTACAGAAATCAGCACAAATCTACTGCAGAATGTAGACCTGCACAACGTGTGAAGTACACAGAAATAAACACAAACCTACTCCAGAATATACTAAACCTGCATAGCATGTAAAGTATACAGAACTAACTACGACCCTAATCCAGAATGCACAGCACCTGGATAGCAAGTGAAGTATACAGAAAAAATGACAACCCTACTCCAGAATGCACAGCATGTGAAGTACACAGAAATAACCACAACTCCACTCCAGAATGTACAAAAACTGCACAGCATGTGAAGTATAAAAAATAATCAAACCTACTTCAGAATTTCCTACACCTGCAAAGCATGTAATGTGTACACAAATAACAAACCTACTCTAGAATGTACTGCACCTGCACAGCATGTGATGTGTACAGAAATAACCACACACCTACTCCAGAATATACTATACCTGCACAACATGTGAAGTGTACATAAATAACCACAGACCTACTCCAGAATATACTAAAACTGCATAGCATGTAAAGTATACAGAAATAACTACAACCTGACTCCAGAATGTACAGCACCTGGATAGCAAGTGCAGTACAGAGAAAAATGACAACCCCACTCCAGAATGCACAGCATGTGAAGTACACAGAAATAACTAGAAACCTACACCAAAAAGTACTACACCTGCACAGCATGTGAAGTGCACAGAAATAACCACATCCCCACTCCAGAATGTACAAAAACTGCACAGCATGTGAAGTATAAAAAATAATCACAAACCTACTCCAGAATTTCCTACACCTGCAAAGCATGTAATGTGTACACAAACAAACCTACTCTAGAATGTACTGCACCTGCACAGCATGTGATGTGTACAGAAATAACCACACACCTACTCCAAAATGTACTTCACCTGCACAGCATGTGATGTGTACAGAAATAACCACACCTACTCCAGAATGTACTATACCTGCACAGCATGTGAAGTGTACATACATAACCACATACCTACTCCAGAATGTACTACATGAACAGTATGGGAAGTGCACAGAAATAACCACAAACCTACTCCAGAAAGTACAACACCTGCACAGCATGTGAACTATACAGAAATAACCACAGACCTCCTTCAGAATACACTACACCTGCATAGCATGTGAAGTATACATAAATAACCACAATCCCACTCCAGAATGTACTGCACCTGCATAGCATATGAAGTGCAGAGAAATAACCAGAAACCTATGCCAGAATATACTACACCTGCACAGCATGTGAAGTGCACAGAACTAACCACAACCCCACTCTAGAATGTACAAAAACTGCACAGCATGTGAAGTATAAAAATAATCACAAACCTACTCCAGAATTTACTACACCTGCAAAGCATGTAATGTGTACACAAATAACAAACCTACTCTAGAATGTACTGCACCTGCACAGCATGTGAAGTGCACAGAAATTACCACAATCACATTCCAGAATGTGCACCTGCACAACATTTGAAGTGTAAAGAAATCACAACAAACCTACTGCAGACTGTACACCTGCACAGCATGTGAAGTATATACAAATAGCCACGGACCTACTCCAGAATGTACTACACAAGCATAGCATGTGATGTATAAAGAAATAACTTCAAACCTATTCCAGAATATACTACACCTGCACAGCATGGAAAGTGTACAGAAATAACCACAAGCCTTCTCCAGAATGTACTACACCTGCACAACATGTGGAGTATACAGAAATAACCAGAAACTTACTCCAGAATGTACTATACCTGGATAGCATGTTAAGTATACAGAAATAACCACACACCTACTCCAGAATGTACTACACCTGCACCGCATATGAAGTATAGAGAAATAACCACAAACCTACTCCAAAATGTACTACCTCTGCATAGCATGGGAAATATACAAAAATATCCACAAAACTATGCCAGAATGTACAACACCTGCACAGCATGTGAAGTATACAGAAATAACCACAAACCTACTGCAAAAGGTACCACATTGGTGCAGCATGGAAAGGACACTGAAATAACCACAAAACGTCTCCACAATGTACTACACCTGCATAGCATATGAAGTATACAGAAATAACCACACACCTCCTCCAGAATGTACTATACCTGCTCAGTACATGAAGTATACAGAAACAACCAGAAACCTACTCCAGAATGTACTACACCTGCATAGCATATGAAGTATACAGAAATAACCACACACCTCCTCCAGAATGTACTATGCCTGCTCAGTACATGAAGTATACAGAAACAACCAGAAACCTACTCCAGAATGTACTACACCTGCATACCATGTGAAGTATACAGAGTTAACCATAAACCTACTCCAAAATGTACTGCACCGGCACAGCATGTGAAGTATACGGAAATAATGAAAGACCTACTCCAGAATGTACTACACATGCACAGCATGGGAAGTATACAGAAATAATGACAAACCTACTCCAAAATGTACCACACCAGGATAGCATGTGAAGTATAGAGAAATAACCACAGACCAAATGTTCTTCAGAATGTACTGCACCTGCACAGCATGTGAAATACACAAAAATAACCACAAAACTACTACAGACTGTACTACACCTACATAGCATGTAAAATATACAAAAAGAGCCACAAACCTCCTCCAGAATATACTACACCTGCACAGCATATGAAGTATACAGAAATAACCACAAACCTACTCTAGAATGTACAATTGGACAGCATGCGAAGTACATAAAAATAGCTGCAAACCTACTAAAGAATGTACTACACCTGCATAACATGTGAAGTATACAGAAATAACCACAAACTTACTCCAGAATGTACTACACCTGCACAGCATGTAAAGTATACAGAAATAACCACAAACCTACTCCAGAATGTACTACACCTGCACAGCATGTAAAGTATACAGAAATAACCACAAACCTACTCCAGAATGTACTGCACCAGCACAGCATGTGAAGCATACAGAAATAATAACAAACCTACTCCAAAATGTACCACACCAGGACAGCATGTGAAGTATACAGAAATAACCACAGACCAAACGTTCTTCAGAATGTACTACACCTGCACAGCATGTGAAATACACAAAAATAACCACAAAACTACTACAGACTGTACTACACCTACATAGCATGTAAAATATACAAAAAGAGCCACAAACCTCCAGAATGTACTACACCTGCACAGCATATGAAATACAGAAACAACCACAAACCTATTCCAGAATGTACAATTGTACAGCATGTGAAGTATACAAAAATAGCTGCAAACGTAATAATGTACTACACACCTGCATAGCATGTGAAATACACAGAAATAACCACAAACTTACTCCAGAATGTACTACATCTGCACAGCATGTGAAGTACACAAAAATAACCACAAACCTACTACAGAATGTACTACACCTGCATAACAGGTGAAATATAGAAAAAGAGCCACAAACCTCCTCCAGAATGTACTATACCAGCATACCATGTGCAATATACAGAAATAACCAGAAACCTACTGCAGAATGTACTACCCCTGCATAGCAGGTGAAATATACAGAAATAACCACAAACCTACTCCAGAATGTTCTACACCTGCACAGAATGTGAAGTATACAGAAACAACAAAATTATTCCAAAATGTACTGCACCTGCACAGCATGCGAAGTATACAGAAATAAGCACACACCTACTCTAGAATGTACTACACCTGCACCGCATGTGAAGTATAGAGAAATCACCGCAAGCCTACTCCAGAATGTACTACCTCTGCATAGCATAGAAAATATACAAAAATATCCACAAAACTATGCCAGAATGTATTACACCTGCACAGCATGTGAAGTATGCAGAAATAACCACAAAGGTACTCCAGAATGTACTACACCTGCATCGTATGTGAAGTATACAGAAATAACCACAGACCTACTCCAGAATTTACTACACCTGCATAGCATGTGAAGCATACAGAAATAACCAAAACCCTACTCCACAATGTACTACACCTACATAGCATGTGAAGTATACAGAAATAACCAGAAACCTACTCCAGAATGTACTACACCTGCACAGCATGTGAATTTCATATAAATAAACAGAAACCTACTCCAGAATGTACTCTACCTGCATAGCATGTGATGCATACAATAATAAGAGAAGCCTACTCCAGAATGTACTAAACCCGCACAGCATGTGAAGTGTACAGAAACAACAAACCTTCTCCAGAATGTACTACACCTGCACAGCATGTGAAGTATACAGAAATAACGTCAAACCCACTCCAGAATGTACTACACCTGCATAGCATGTGAATTTTACAGAAATAACCAGAAACCTACTCCAGAATGTAATCTACCTGCATAGCATGTGATGCTTACAAAAATAACAGAAACCTACTCCAGAATGTACTAAACCCGCACAGCATGTGTAGTGTACAGAAACAAACCTACTCGAGAATGTACTACACCTGCAGGCATGTGAACTATACAGAAATAACCACAGAACTACTATAGAATGCGCTACACCTGCATAGCATGTCAATTGTACAGAAAACCACAAACCTACTCCAGAATGTACTACAGCAGCATATTATGTGAAGTATAAAGAAATAACCGCAAACCTACTCCAGAATGTACTACACCTGGACAGCATGTGAAGTGTACAGAAATAACCGCAAACCTACTCCAGAATATACTACACCTGCATACCATGTGAAGTATACAGAGTTAACCATAAACCTACTACAGAATGTACTGCACCGGCACAGCTTGTGAAGTATACAGAAATAACCACTCACTTACTCCAGAATGTACTACACCTGGATAGCATGTTAAGTATGCAGAAATAATCACACACCTAGTCCAGAATGTACTACCTGCATAGCATGGGAAATATAGAGAAATAACCACAAACCTACTCCAGAATGTACTGCACCTGCACTGCATGTGAAGTATACAGAAAAAACCAGAAACCTACTCCAGAATGTACTAAACCAGCACAGCATGTGAAGTGTGCAGAAATAACCACAAACCTATTCCAGATTGTACTACACCTGCACCGCATGTGAAGTATACAGAAATAACCACAAACCTACAGCAAAATGTTCTACACATGCATAGCATGTGAAATGTACAGAAATAACCACAAACCTACTCCAGAATGAAGACCCTAGATTAATTACAAGCCATATGAGAAACTATTAACTACTCTGGACATATTTTTCATTTAGATTGCATCCTCTCTCTTCCAGCATGACCAACTGGCCAAGAGATAAGTCTGCACTATATACAAAATTAAAGACACAGTCAATAAAGCAATAGACACCCAGTAAAAATACATATGTCACAGTGAATAGGAAATCTGCTGGAAAAAGTACACTAACAACTCACTGTTCATTTATCTAGTCACGATGAACAGGGTAACTGCAGAATAGAGCACACTGATAAACTCACTGCCCATTTACCTAGTCACATTGAAATGGATAACTGTAGGAGCAGCACACTAACCCACTGCTTATTTACTTAGAAATGATGAACAGGCTAACTGCAGGATAAATAAACTAATAACTCATTTCTCATTTAACTAGTCACAATGAACAGGATAACTGCAGGATAAATAAACTAATAACTAACTCATTTCTCATTTAACTAGTCACAATGAACAGGATAACTGCAGGATAAAGCACAACAACAACACACTGCTTGCTGGTGCACACTGAAATATCCAGTGGTTTATTTCCTTCTTTCCAGCTTACCTGTGAAATCTGTAACACCTGAGACTACTCAGTCACTGGAGAACTTGGGAACTGCTTTTCAAAATAGGTTCATAGGTTCATAGGTTCATAGGTTTATACTAGGCTATCTGCCCTAAGGCATTTATAAGCCTAGCCCAAATTTTTGTGGCTTACGCCACCCCTTATATGAAAAAATACTGTGCCCATTAGTTTGTTGTGCCTCTGTCCAGCAGTGACACAGAGATGATTCCTGGGGTAAACCTACGATCTCCCATCCACAGGTCTAGATTTCTCTTGAACAGAGTCAGCGAGGTGCTCTGCCTCACATGGACCGGGATTTTATTCCACAGCATAGGGAGTCTCTGAGTGATAAATCTATCCCTCCAGCACGTCCTATTTATATCCGTGCTAAGGTTTAAGTCGCTTGCTCTAGTGGTTTTGGTGGATTTGGATTTTTTGAGGTGGAGCATGTCCATTAATTCCGGGTTGGACATGGCCTTGTATGTCAGGCACATGTCACCTCTGAGCAGACGATATGCGACTGAATAGAGCTGGAGTTTCTTCAATCTGGCAGCATATGACAGATTTTGGAGTCCCTTTATCCTTTTGGTGAGGAACTTTTGGGGTCTCTCCAATTGCTGCAGATGTCTGGTGAGATACATCCCGAATGGGGCATTGTACTCGATCATTGGTCTGATAAGTGAAGAGTACAGGGGAACAATGACCTCACTAGATCTGGATGTGAATCTCTTCATGATCAGGTGGGCAATGTAGAAGGTCTTTCTAACCACTTTAGCAATGTGAGTGTCAAAAGAAAGGCCACTGTCAACCTGGGTCCCCAGGTCCCTGATAACCTCTTCTGTGCTTAGTGGATTGCCACCTATATGGTAGCTTGGGGTTACCTTGTTTTTCCCGAAGGGTATGACTATACATTATTTGGTGTTTAACTTCAGGCCATGGCTCTGGCACCAGCTATCTGTTTCCGTGAGTCCCTTCTGAAGGATATCCGTGTCCGATGCACTTTCCACTATGGCCCAGTTTGCAGTCGCCTGCAAACTTTGTCAACCAAAGTCCTCCCATGCTGGCCTGTACTTCTGAGAAGTAGATGCCAAACAATAGGGGCCAAGGACCGAGCCCTGTGGGACACCACTTGTAACCGGCTTGGAGTCTGACACAGCGCCAGCAACTCTAACCCTGTGGGTTCTGTCCTTAAGCCAGTTTGCAACCCATCTTGTGACATATGGGTTTACATTTAAGATGGTAGTTTTTCTACAATACCCGAGTGGGGTATTGTGTCGAAGCCTTTGCAAGGTCAAGGTAGGCTGTATGGACTGCCTTTCCTCATCAATGGCCTTGGTGACTGTTTCAAGAAGTCACCAAGTTCAAAAGGCATGATCTTCCCTTGACAAAGCCAAACTGGGTTGGGTCCAATGTCTGCAAGTCCCTATATCTTTGTTTATGAGCTCCATTATGATCCTCTCCATAGCTTTGCAGACTAGACTTGTTAAGCTTATGGGGCGGTAATTACCAGGGTCTGTAGAGGCCGCCTTTGTGGAGTGGGACCACAGTTGCCGTACGCCACTCCTTGGGCACGTATCCTGTGGTAAGGCTGAGATTAAACAGCTGCCTTATGTGCGGGTTTAATTCCTCATTTAGCTCATGTAGCACACAGCCGGGACACCATCCAGTCCCATTGATGCTGTGTTTTTAGCTTTAGAGAGCAGCTTCCACCTGCGCATTTGAGATGTCCGGGAGGCTACACTCGGCTGGGATAGTTATCTTTCCTTTAGGGGAGGAGAGGGGGGTGAAGTTTGCACTGAACCTGTCTGCCAGTATGTTGGCAATGTCTGTGGGTTCAGTGATTTTTGTATAATTTTGGACTAATTCTGAGCATATCTGGGAGTTTCCACCCAGGTTCCTAACATAGCTGAAAAAGGCCTTATGATTGTCCTTTGAATCCATGGCAATTTTTCTCTCAAAATTGGCCTTAGTTGATTTTATGAGTGCTCGTATTTTTTTACTAATAATGATCAGGGGTGACTTCCCTTTTATGGATTTTGTTCTATCATGTAATAGCTTTCTCCTGTTATTGTAAAGTTTGTTAATGGCTGGGGTCCACCAGACTGGACGTTTGCCCTTTGTGGAAAGAGTCTTGGTTTTATTTGGGATTGCCTGATCCATGCAGTCCTGGAGGTGTTCATAGAAGGCATTTGTAAGGGCTTCCGCAGCTTGGGTTGTGGTTTCCTCTGGCTCAGGGGCCTTGAAGGATACTACACCAGTCTTGAGTAGTGTGTAAGCTTGGGATTGGTTCTTCTATTTTGCTCCTGACAAGAGAAGGAGTAGAGGGATATTATACTGATTTTGAAGACTGCTGCTTTATTTTCAAATTATTTATTGCATTTTTCTGCATTTTCTTCAGTATAGAGTATACTTGCATTTCATTGATCGAGCTGCTGCTTGTAAGCTTTGAAATCACTTTTATTGTATTTAATTTAATGTTAACTGATTGCTACTGTTTTACCACATTTAAAGAGCTGTTAAAATGGTTTTGATGAAATAAATGCCTGTCTTCTCTAAGTGCTGCTGTGTAAATTGATTGCATTTAAATTGTCTTGCTGTAGGGTGATTTACCTAGGTAATATGTTCTTTTTTTGTTTCACTGCACTAGAAGGTTCCCTTTTGCTGAATTGTTACATTAAGAGGACCAGATCATGGATCGTGCAGGAGAAGTAGAGCTCTCCTGCATCTACCTCCTTAACTGAATAAACTACTTGAAACTTCACTAAGGTGTCTGTTCCTCCACAGAAAGGCATCAGAGAGTCTCCCAGATCTGCTAGCTAAAGGAAGTTTGGCAAGGCAGGAGAAAAAGCTAAACCTGCATTGACTATTATTGCGGGACCACATCACAGAAAACCTATGGACATTGTGGGGTCTCTTATCAGGGGCTCTCTGTCCTTTACTGAGGCAAACATGATTTCAAATGCTCTGTTAAAAAATTTCAGTGAGGTAGGTTTTCCAACAGTAATACTGTCAGATAGAGGTACCAACATCATGTCAATCTTGCTGGGCATTTCAAGGAAGCATTGTGGGATAAAATATTTACATACTCCCCCAAGCTCCTACAAGTCAGTTGTGTGGTTCAGAGTTTTGCAGAGCAGTTCAAGTGAGAATGGAACAGGCTCCTACCCTATCTCTTCTATGCATGCAGAAATTGGCCCTGGAATCCACAGGATTTTCACCCTGGGAGTTGTTGCATGGTCAAAGGGTAAGGTTGGCCCCTCAGGATTAATTCCTGATGAATGGGAGGGTGATTGTCATTCCCACAAATATTCTACAGTGGAGTATATCCTAAACATCATGAGCAGACTTAGAGAGTTTATGAAGGTGGTACAAAAGCACCCTGTAAAGCCTAATAGAAGAAGGTCTGGAGTATTCTGTTGGGCAGAAAGGTGGTGTTTATTCCTGTTAGACACAATGAACTGCAGGCAGCATGGAAGGGACCTTCACCATTAAGAAAAAAGTAAGTATTGGTAACTGCACAGTAGGGTTCCCATAAAGGTGGCATAGCACAATTAACAAAGAATGAAAAAACAGGTACTCAGTATCTTCAGAGGGTTAGTAGCACCCTTGACACCTTTAAGGTAAACCAACATAATTAGATGGGCAGCCTCTAATTCTCACACAGTCTATCTTATCTCATCCTCCGTAAGGCTGGAGGTAACTTTTAAATATGGTTTGTAGACTGACAGGCTTGTAATTACCTATGAAGTTGTGAATCAAGACTTCCTTATCCAAAATAGTTTTTGCTTGTGGGGGTTGAGTTCATAATAAAGGAAAGAAAAAGAGGTTCTGGATTTGCCAGGAAAGGGATGAAGAATAAGGTAACAAATTGATCCTACACTATAATATTAAAGTTGTTAAAACAACTAATATTATACTTTTACAACTATTTTAGTAGTTAATCATATTACAGGTAGTTTAGTCAACCATTTTACCCGTGAGTTTGAGAACGGCCACTGTAATTATGTTCAAGCAATCACTGTGAAGACAGAATTCATACCTGCTGAATGTTGAAAAGCTACGACAGGGGTCACTGCAACAAGGAAAACTGTTAACTAGACCTTGGCACTGCTAAATATTTCCATAGTTCTTGGCTACAAGGGTTAAGAAGCAGTACACATTTAAGAGTTGGCAAATGACTGAGTAATCATTCCTAAAAGGGCACTGCAGAGGCGATTACAACACACAAAATGTTCCCTTGAATTCATGAGCAGGACGAAACAGGTAAATAGTACTCAGACATGACAAACGAGTTCTCAGTTTCATTCACAACAAATAAAACAGTTGATTAGCTCTTTTTAGTTGTTAAATATTTTCAGTTTTCCTCAGTACGTAAATAGCAGATTTATAACAGCAGTAAATGTTTTAGGGATAGCAAACAGCTACATATTGCAGAGCTGTGATACAACGAAGGAGATTACAACATTTAAAATGTACAGCAAAGTAAATTATAATATATGAAAAGTACAATAAAGAGGATTCAAACATTAAAATATGTAGCAAAGGAGATTCTAATATTAAAATATACAGCAAAGGGGATTAGAACATTAAAATATGCAGCAAATGGGATTATAACATTAAAATATGTAGCAAAGGGGATTCTAACATTAAAATATACAGCAAAGGGGATTAGAACATTAAAATATGCAGCAAAGGGGATTATAACATTAAAATATGTAGCAAAGGGGATTCTAACATTAAAATGTGTACCAAAGGAGATTACAAAATTAAAATATGTGGTAAAGCAGATTACAACATTAAAATATATAGCAAAGGGAAATGTAACATTAGAGACACTTAAGGGTATTGTAGCAATAAAACAAAATCACAGGGGACTGCAACATTAAAAAGGCATAACAAAGGGGAGAGCAAAACTAAATAAGGTTAACATCAACAGTGATTGCAACATTAACAACAACAAAAGGAGTTAAACCATTTGAAAACGTATGCAAAAATTATTACAACATTAAAAATTAACATAACAAAGGGATTATAGCACTGAAAGCATACAGCAAAATGGATTACGATAGTAAAATGTACAACAAAGAGGACTACAGCATTAAAAAATATAAGAAAGAGGAGTGTAAAAATACAAATATTTATGAAACTGGATTACAACAGTAAAATACAACAAGCAGGACTATAGCATTAACAAGATACAATAAAGGGGATTACAACATTACATAGGTTCATAGGTAGGTACTAGGCTATCAGCCCAAGGGCCTATACAAGCCTAGCCAAAAAGGTACCATGGCTTTCGCCACTCAAGAAAATTATTTTCCTGTGCCCCTGTCAAGCAGAGCCACAGAAGTGATCCCGGGAGTGAATTTCCTATTTCCCATCCAATCATCAAGATTTTTCTTGGAGTGCTAATGAGGAGCTTTGTTTGATATAGATAGGTAGTTTGTTCAAGAGTATGGGAAGTCTCTGGGACAGGAATCTATCCCTCCATCATGTTCTGTTTATTGTGGTGACAAGGTTTAGCTCCCTACAGTGTGTAGCTCAGAGGGATTGGGATTTCTTTAAGTGGAGGATGTTCAACAGCTCTGGGTTTGACATAGCTTTGTATGTTAGGCAGAGATCGCCTCTAAGTAGATGATATGGGACGGAGTAAAGCCGGAGTTTTTTGAGACTGCCTGTGTAGGACATCTGTTTGAGGCCAGTAATCCTCATTGTGAGGTATTTCTGTGGCCTTTCCAGTTGTTGTAGATGTCTTGTGAGGTACATACCAAAAGGGATGTTGTACTGTATAATGGGTCTAATGAGTGATGAGCAGAGGGGAACAATGACCTCTTTTTTCCTAGATGAGTAACCTTTTGTGATGAGGTGTGAAACATAGAAGGATTTCCTGACTATTGTGGCGATGTGATTATCAAAGGAAAGACTAATGTCCACCTGTGTCCCAAGCTCTCTTATCACACTTTTACTGTTAAGTAGACTACCACCTATGTGGTAGCTCATGGGTACAGAGTTTTTACCAAAGGGGATGACAATGCACTTTTTGGCATTGAGCTTGAGGACATGGCTTTGACACCAGGCATCTGTCTCAGTGAGGCTCTTTTTTAGGATGTCCACATCATTAGGAGTTTCAATTATGGCTCCTAATTTGCAGTCATCTACAAACCTCATTAGCCAAAGACCTTCTGTGTTAGCCTGTACTTCAGAAAAGTAGATACCAAACAGGAGAGGACCCAGGACTGAACCCTGTGGTACTCCACTTGTCACTGGTCTAAAGTCGGATTTGGAGTCTGCTACTTTCACAGTGTGGGTTTTGTCCGTGAGCCAGTTGGCAACCCATCTTGTGACATAGGGATTTATACCTAGTTTAGTGAGTTTATCTATAATTCCAGAGTGGGGGGTGGTGTCAAAAGCCTTGGCGAGATCTAGATAGGCTGTGTGAACCACCTTACCCTCATCTATGGCTTTGGTGACTGCTTCAAAGAAGTCAGTCAGGTTTAGGATACATGATCTGCCTTTTACACACCTGAACTGGGTGGGGTCCAGAGTTTGGAGATTACCAATGTCTTTGTTTATAAGTTCCATAATGATACATTCCATGGCCTTGCAGACCAGGCTCGTTAGGCTAATGGGTCGGTAGTTCCTGGGGTCCATGTTGGCTCCCCCCTTTGTGGAGTGGGAAAACTGTTGCTGTGCGCCATTCAGTGGGCATAAAGCCTGAGGTGAGGCTATGATTGAACATGGTGCTTAGGTGGGGTGCCAGTTCATTCTGTAGTTCATTTAGAACATCAGGTCTCATGGATGCTGTGTTCTTGACTTTGGAGAGTGTGGTTTTTACCTGTGCAGCCATGATTATAGGAACTTTGCATTCTTCTGTTATAGAGATGGGCCCTTTAGGGGATTGGGGGGGGTAAAGTTAGCACTGAATCTATCTGCTAGGATGTTGGCAATATCAATTGGTTCGGTATATTTAGTGTCATTGTGCTGTAACTCAGAGCAGATCTGAGTGTTGCCATTGAGATTCTTGACATAGCTATAGAATGCTTTGTGGTTGTCTTTAGAATCAGTGGTGATTTTGTTTTCATAACTAGCTTTGGAGGATTTTATGAGGGATCTCAGCTTCTTTCTGAGGCTGACCAGGGAGTTCTTCCAGTCATGGGATTTTACTCTTTTTTGCAACAGTTTCTTTCTTCTGTTGTAGAGTTTGTTTATGGCAGGGGACCACCAGATTGGCTTTCTTTTTTTGGAGGATAGCATCTTGGTTCTGTTAGGGACAGCACGATCCTTGCACTTGCGTAAGTGCTTATAAAGTGCATTTGTGTAGGATTCAGCAGTCATACCTCTATTGTCTGTCTGCATGGGTGTTGTGAAGTTTGCCACCAATGTCTTAAGAAGCGTGAAGTTGGCTTTGTAGAAATTTTTTATGGTGGTTTCCCTAATGGGGGATGGGGGGTGGGATGTGGATGTCTAGGCTGATTAGCTTGTGGTCAGGTCTGACCAAAGAGGAATTGACCTCTGGTGTGGAACATCGGTCACCCATGTTGGTAATGACCAGGTCTAGGATATTGCTGCCCCTGGTGAGGGTGTGGATAAGTTGATCCAAGGCACTGGAATTTATGAATTCCAGAAAATGTTGAGCAAAAGTTGGTATATGAGTAGTTTTCCTAGTTAATGGTGGGGTAGTTTAAATCACCCATTAATAGGGTGTTAGGTTGTACCCTAATATTTTCCAGTGTATCAAGAAATGAGGAGTGCGAATCCTGGGGCATGGTGGGGGATCTGTAGCAAGTTACAGTTTGGATTGCGGTCTTGCCCAGAGTTAGTTGCACTTGGATAATCTCAGATGCATTATGC
This sequence comes from Protopterus annectens, assembly GCF_019279795.1. Classification (NCBI taxonomy): domain Eukaryota; kingdom Metazoa; phylum Chordata; order Ceratodontiformes; family Protopteridae; genus Protopterus; species Protopterus annectens. Next base: position 356,413,576 of record NC_056743.1, on the reverse strand, counting down.
TGAGCAACTAGCCTAGAGGTGTAGATATCCTTAATGAATATGGAAACACCTCCACCTTTAGTGTTTTGGTCCAGATTAGGTGACCAAAAGGTGTGGTATGAATTATAGCCTGGTAATGCATGGGGTGCTCTCTGGAGACTTGAACCAGGTCTCTGTCACTGCACAGATGTCGATGTTCTCCATTTTAAGGAGTGCCTCGAGTGAATACATTTTGAGGTTTAGATTTCTATCATTGAGTAGCATTACCCTCAGATTTTGCTTGCTTGTACCTGTTATGGTGGTGAATTTGTTATTTGAACCTTGCCTAAAAAAGGCACTATAGGGGTGGCAAGAGCCTTAGCTAGTATCCAGAATCCCAGGGGTGACAGGTGCAGGCCATCTCTGGCAAAGCATCGTGGTCTATCAGTCATGTCATCCCAGGCAGACAGATACTGGATCCCCTTAGAATGACACCAGAAGCTTAGCCAATTGTTGAATTCAATTTTGTCCTTGTACTGTGGTATCATTCTGGGTGATGACAGGATGCTATTCAGGGCTAGGGTCATACCTGCCTGGCCTACAAGATTGGAGAGCTCCTCCATGTCTCTTTTCATGTAGTCCAGGGAAGTATGTTTCAGGTCATTCACATCAACATGGACAATGACAGAGTCATATTTGTACTTGTGGAGTGACCTGAGTGCATGCATTATGTGGTGGATCATAGCACCTGACATGCAGCTGACAGTAACTTTCTCCTTGTTTAGCCTGGAGAGTGGAACATCAGTGTGCCTGACTATAGAGTCACCTATGACTAGAGTGTTGGGTACGTTGTTATGCCTTATGGGCTGTGGTTGAGTGGCACACTGAGTTTGTGGGCTATGTGTCATTTGGGTTGTGTTGGGGTGGAGGTTGCATGCATTTCTGCTTTGGAGGTCTCTGTTGCTTGAGCAGATTTTTATTGAGACCCTCCGCGAATGTAGGTGTGTGTTTTGTGTTGCTATGTGTGTGTGTTTTGGTGGTGTAGGTTTTGAGGGTCTATGTGATGAGTGTGGTGCAAGTGTTTACCTTTTCCTCTTGACTGTCTGGTCCAGTCTTGGGTGAAGAGAGCTTTGCTTCCAGTTTGGCTATATAAGTGCATCTCTCACAGATTGTAGTGTTGGGTGGTAGGAGGAGAGGGTTGTCTGTGTGCATGAGGCAATTGCTGCATTGCCCCAAGATGCCCAGATTCATCAGGTAGACAGGATAAAACACCGGAACTGACCCTTAGACATGCCTGGATAGTTACTTATTTATTAAGTAGTAAAAACTGTTTTCCTCTAGACAAGTGAGGAAAGTTGAGTGCTGTAGTAATTCATAGCTTATTTAGTGCTTATAAAGAGTTCTGAACAAGTCCTGAGCTCAAAGAAACAGATTTGAGTGCTAAAACTAAAAAAAGCTGGCTAGTTCTAAGGGAAATTTTGAAGCACTGACTTTAGGGTGTCAGGAATAGTTTAACCCTAGCTAAGCGGCGATGCATAAAGTGTATTTTTTTATATAACAGTAGCAAATGGGCAAACTGATTTAAACAAATTAACCAATAAAAAGCTAAAAACTGAGCCCCATTCCAGCAGTCTTCAGACACGTTCTAACTGCACACTCCTGCCACTAGTGTGCAGGGTAACCTCCAAAAACAAAAGGTCTGGATTAGTGCTCAAGTTATGCAAACAAAGCTAGATTCAGCAGGTCTGAATTTAGTCTATGCTACAGCAAACAAGGCATACCAATTTCAGAAAGAAACAGTTCAAATAAGCAGGCAAAATAAGCCTTTAACCAGAAACTCCCACCTCAGAAGGGCAGAATCTACCCTCTCCTCCCACAAGAGTGCAGACCACACCTTCTTAATGTAAAATAACTGGCCCAAAGCCCAAGCATTTAAACCAGAACTAATACACTCTTAGAATAACAGGCACTAAGCCTTCAATCAGCAACTCCCAACTTAGAACAGTGTAAGCTACCTGTCCTGCCACAACAGTGCAGACCACAAATCTTCTTAATGTAAAGCAACTATTCTAAAGCCGAAGTGCTTCAACCAAAGGCTTAGAATAACAGTTACAATTTAATCAGGCTACTAACAAGCAGTAATAAATGCAGCAGAATAAATGCAATAAAGTAGGAAGAAATGCAAATACAGTAAAAGCAGATGAATAAAGTGCATTTTTTTATATAACAATAGAAAACAAGCAAACTGATTTAAACAAATTACCCAATTAACCAGTAAAAAAGCTCAAAACTGAGCCCTGTTCCAGCAGTCTTAAATCAGACAACTGCACACTCCTGCAACTAGGGTGCAGGGGAACCGTCTCCAAAAGTATGACATATGATAATACCGCATTACAAAGGAATGTAAAGAGGAGTACAAAATTTAACATTTGCAACAAAAGGAAATACTATTAGAACATTAAAATGAAGAACAAATGGGATTACACCATTAAAATGTACAGGAAATAGGATTACATTATAAAAGTACAACATATTACAGCAGTAAAGGGGCCTACAATATTAAAATTTAACAGGGAGTGCAATTACATTAAAATCTACAGCAAATGAAATTACTACATTAAAATGTATAGCAAATGGAATTACAGCATTAAATATGTAAAACAAAGGGGATTACAATATTAAATATATGGCAAAGTTGACTGCAATATTAAAAAAGTACCCCAAAGGAAACTGCAGCATAAAAAATACATACAACAAAAAAGGAGCTATAGTGTTAACCAGGCATAAGAAATGGGATTAGAACATTAAAAATATACAGCAATACAGGTTAACATAGTAAAATGCATGTAGCAAAAGAAACTACATTAAAAAAGTACTACACAGTGGACTGCAATATAAAATCACAGCAAAAAAATGGGTTATACCATTACAAAGTACAGCAAAGTGGAATGCAGCACTTAAAATGAGCACTAAAAACATTACCACATAATGGAACACAACAAAATGTCTTTACAACAATATAAAGTACAACAAAGGACATCACAGTTTTAAAAAGTGCAGCAAGGGGAATTGTAACATTAGAATGTAGCACAGAAGATTCACATATTAAACAAGTCCAACAAAGGGGATTGCAACATTAAAGCAGTTGTGCAGCGCTTAGATTTATTAAGAGTTGTAAAAAGACATAATTATAGGAGCTTAAGAGCAGCACAGATTTCAAACTAACAGATATTTTAGAAACTGGAAACAGAAAATATGTGCTAATTGGTATTTGTTGTGTCCACAAAAAATCATATGCATACTAAAACTGCTGCCTTAAACTTCAGCACATAGTAGTCATAGAAGATTTCAGGTCAGATAAATATGGCTCCATCAGTCACATTATAGGGCAATGTTTTACATCAGAGACAAGTCTTGGAACATGTCCTACATGTAAAGGACCCAGCACAGCAAAAAGGCTTTTCTGTGATCTTAAGTAAAATGGGTTGCAAGGGTTCCTGAACCTTGTGCTCATCCCACCCTATTGTCACTATGGAAAGGGGCCATTAGTACTAGGAAAGGGAAGAGTGAACAGGGATGTTGTTGTCTGCCTTACAATCTGTATGGCTACTTGTATCTGTCTATTAATTACCTCTGCCTAGATTTAGATGCAGTCATTAATACAAGATTGTGGTACTCGGATATAATTACTACATGGCTTCAGACATGGCATCGGTGTCATTCATCTGCAGACCCCCAGATCTAAGAACATGAGAGCCAGATTAAAGGAAAACTCTGCCTTAGAACAAAAAAAATCTGTTTTTTTCTCTCTCTCTGTTTTCTGAGTTATTGTTACATTTTAAAATCACTCTGACTGCTTCTCGCAGAATTTTAATGCTTTCTGCAAAATGGCTGTCAACGGGGCTTGATACATCAATGTGATCTTATTTTTCTTCAAGCCTTTCTCTTTTCCATAATCCATTTCAAGTCTGCTTTATATGAGACATGCTAGACATAAGTAGTGGTGTATTCCCATGCCATTGACATATAACGGGATTAGTGTCAGTCCCTGTGATCTTATACACTGTCTGTAACAAGACTTCTTTTATTTCTTGAATGGCCCTCATTTGTGTGTGTCTCGGGGCTTGTTTTATAGTATACTAAGGAATTATACAGCTGCAATGAAAACAGTTGCTAAATTGCAGGCCTTTGTTGAAAGTATCTTTTTGTAGTCCAAGATGAATTGACAGACTCTCCCCATGTACTTTGGTAATGTGTCGATCCTTTACATGAGTTGCAACAAAAAATATTTTCTGGCTTTTCTCTAAATGTCGCCGACATCTTTGATTATACATTAAGTCATATTAAAATGTAAAGTAGTATAAACAAACATTTAAAGTTAAAGCTTAACATTTCAATACTGTGATACTGGTTATGTAAATTTGTCAAAAGAGATGACAACTGCATCTGAACCACTGAGTAATCTAATTGTTCTCATTAATAAGAAATCATACAACAGTAATTTAAAAAAAAAAACACCAAAACAACTGCAAGCTTTTTTGGTCCTCCCTAAATAAATTATTATACCCCAGCCATAGCACTATACCCTGTCCTGCTACTTCAAACTACAAAGAGTCCACTGCCACTCCAACACTTATTTTATCCAGTCAGTTCAAATTTTACTTTTCAGGCTGTCTCAACATCAAATATGAAAAAAACATTACTAACCAAATTAAAAGCAATACCCTCAGCTGCCAATAGCCTTCCCACTGATTTCCTCAAAATAAGGTACAGAAGCACTAGCCAACCCTGTCTGCTTTCTAATCAGCTGGACAGTAACTGGAAACTATGTTCCATCCAGCTGGGAAAAATATATTATACCCCTTCACAAAGGAGGTACTTCAACAGAGTTAAAAATTATAGGTCTACTGCTATCTGACCACTTCTAAAATACTTCATAAATGTATTCACTCTCAGCTTATGAAACATATCACCAAACACAACCTCCTTTCCAACACCCAGCATGGTTTCAGGCCCAACTACAGTACTACTAATGCCGTCCTCAGGCCTAACCACAGTACTACTGCTGCCCTCCTCAGGCCTAACCACAGTACTACTACTGCCCGCCTCAGGATTACCACAGTACTACTACTGCCCTCCTCAGGCCTAACCACAGTACTACTGCCCTCCTTAGGCCTAACCACAGTACTACTGCTGCCCTCCTCAGGCCTAACCACAGTACTACTACTGCCCTCATCAGGCCTAACCACAGAACTACTACTGCCCTCATTCCTAACTACAGTATTACTACTGCCCTCCTCAGGCCTAACTACAGTACTACTACTACCCTCCTCAGGCCTAACCACAGTACTACTACTGTCCTCCTCAGGCATAACTACAGTACTACTACTGTCCTCCTCGACTATCAGCACAGTAAACTAATTTCCTTGCCCTTTCAAAAGCATTTGACAGTGCCTCACCAAAAGCTCCACTGTAAACTTGCAACACTAGGTTTCGCTTACCTCTCCCTATCCTAGTTTCAAATTTATTTATGCAATCATTAGAAGGCAACTAAATGGTAACAAAACCTGTCATCATTTCAGTCTTTGTTGGTGTTCCCCAAGGGTCAATATTTCCCCACTTTTATTTAATATTTTCATAAATAAACTTCTGACTCATGCAATATGCTGATGCTTCCGTCCTTATCTAATCTGCCCTGTTCATGACAAAATTACAGAAAATCTCTCAAAAATCATTCACTGACATTGAAATATGGCTAAACAATTCTAACTTGCTGCTTAATGCCAAAAAAACAAACAAAAAAAACAAACATATGCTATTTACTCTGTTAACACCTGAACCAGAAACACATTTCATATTACCTCACGTAATAACACAAGAATAGAAACCACAAGCCAAATTAAACTACTCTGAGTCATAGTAGGTGACAACCACAAATGTGATACATTCTTCAATCCATCAAGAAAACTCACCAAAAACTTGTCTGTCTATAGGGTCAAACACGACTTAGCAGATCACTCAAGGATTACCTTAGCAGCAACATGCCTCTTCCCTTCTACATTATATACTTCCCCTAGTCTTACAAATATCAACACTATGTATAAAACTTGCCTCCTCTTACTAAAAATTTGTTACATTTCCAACCAACCAACAAACCAACCTTATAAAGCACAGCACAGCATTGCATTTAAACAATTGAACTGGCAAACCCCAAAACCAGTTGACATAGTCACAACTAATTATTATCCACAGCCTGCTGTACTCTCCAGATAAATGCTCATCATTACAAAACACTCTGATTCATCCAGCGTAGACCTTCGCTCTGGCATTAAACGTACTATGCATCTGTATATGTATGTATTATGTATCAATAAGGCATTCAACACTGCTGGAGCCTCTCTCTACTGCCATTATGTGTCATACCTCTGGAATGAAATCCCCACAAAGTTAAAACACGTAGAAAACCTAAGCAGTTTCAAAATATTGCTCAAATAGCATCTATGCCAAGGATAGCTCTGCTCTTCCTGCTCACCTGGCTAGGTTTACTCAGATTACTTTTATCAAACTCTTACAGCCACTTTGTTTCCCAACTTTTTGTACCTTATCACTCCTCCTGGAAACAAAGTTAAAGCAACACCAAACCACAAAGTCCAAAAGCAGGAAGCGGCACACTCTCCATAGACTGCCCAGAGTAGTTCTGTAATTCAACCAAAACTTTCGTACTTAGATAAACTCTTCAAAGTTTAGCAATAAATCTTGCAAACGGACGGGTAAATATAACAAATCTTTAATTCCACAGCACAACGCCAAAAAGGACACAACTATAACCACAAGCGCTTTCGCCCGTTCATAACGGGCTTTTTCAAGTGTACTGGGTTGTTGCCTAGCTCAATATTTATGTTAAGACAACCCTGTCATGTGATTAATTAAGTTAATAACATCAATTGAGTACATTTAATTCATTTAAAATGTATATGTTAAATAGGTGTGTTTGCATTTCTCTAAAATACATTGAATGCTATCACCTTACTTATAACTGCTTACTGTATCTTAAAAAACATTTTTAAAAAAACGTTTTTAACAAATATCACTTGGAATAATTATTAAAAAATATACATTTGTTAAATACATTCAAAGCTCATATTAAAATGCAAAACATTGCTTAAATAAATTGCACAAACTGACCACTAAACACTAAGACATAACAAAAAACACATTCTGATTTCATATGCAAGAACTGTTAGCAGTTTTATTCTATAAAACTCGCTGTTATAATGTAACTGTTTGTTATTCCCTCACTTCCTTTCGCAATTTATTGCCTCAAATATGTATACTAGTTTTAAGTATATCAAAAAGATGTGTCCATATCTGTGTTTATACATTTTATTACAATCTATTTCTCTTTGCTCTGAGGATGTCGCCAATGCTAATTGCTTCATTTAAGCCTGGGTACTTTGTTGCGTTAAGCTTTAACTGCCAAACTAGTTCCTTGATACCAAGGGCCGTCTCCCAGTCTCCACCTCTTAAATCCTGCCTGACCTTATCAACAACAAAGAATTTTAATGACATATTATTACAATTAAGAGAGTGCCTGTAAAAGGCATTTGTTTCTTTTTTGGTTTTAATGTCATTTATATGTTCATATATTCTATGCTTTAGTTGTCTTTCGGTTTTGCCCACATAAAATGATGGGCAATTCTGGCACAGCCCTATGTATATCACCCCTGATGAATTGCAGTTATAATTACCCTTGGCATGCAACATAGTTTTACAAGAAGGGATACAAACTTGTTCTTTGTTAATAATGTATGTGCACTGGTTGCATCGGCCACATGAAAATGTGCCTTTTCTTTTTATTACCAAGCTTTGTTGTTTTTCCATAGCATTCATGTTTTGTTCAAACATTCCTTTCAAATTTATATTTCTTTTTCTGATGAAAAAAATGCGTTCTGGAAAAATTTTGTTAAATTCATCTTGCAAGGAAATCATAGGCCAAACATTCCTGAACGTATTTTCAATAAATGTAGCATCTTGAGAATATGTATATACAAAATTGCCCTGCCTGTCATAATTATCAATTTCTGGTTTCTTGTATGTTACTAGACCTGTTCCCAATATTGGTTTGAAATCATGGTCTCTTTTATATGAAATTTCATTCACTATTGTTTGGAACAATGTGGGTGGGTAACCCCTACTTGAAAATGCTTTTCTTAAAAATTCGACTTCTTCCTGAAATAAATTATTCGTACTGCACATTCTGGATGCTCTCACAAGCTGTCCTTTGATGATACCATTTTTAATATGCCAGGGATGACCACTATCAAAATGTAGATATGAGTTGCAGTACGTCTCTTTTCTAAATATTTGTGAGGTGAAGCCCTTATGGTCTAGTTTTTTGACTAGTTTAATGTCCAGGTAGTTTAAACTCACCTTACTCAGACTATATGTGAACTTCAGAAAACTAGTAGTGTTTTCCAAGTAACCCATAAAGTTCAAGAATTGTTGTTCTGTGCCTGACCATAAAATACAGATATCATCCAAAAACCTCCTATAAAATTTAATATGTTCTTTCCAGGTCCCAGAGTGAATAAATTCCTTCTCCCACTTGTGTAAAACTATGTTTGCATAAGCAGTAGCACAGGGGGCTCCCATGGCCACCCCACTTTTCTATTTGTAAAATTCTTCATTAAAGTATATAAAGTTGTTATAAAGCACAATTCTCATAAACTCCAAAATTGTGTTGATTAAATCATAATTTAAACCAGATTCCTTAACAATAGCTTGTCCAAACCAATCTAACCCTTGCTCATGCGGTATACTAGGAAATAATTCCACAATATCAATTGTTACCATTAATAAGTTTGAATTGTCAATTTCTTGGTCAATATTGGCTAGAAATTCCCAGGAATCTTTGCAAACAAAATCAAGCTGTGCTACATATTTTTTCAAGTGGAAATCTATAAATTTACTAAGAGGTTCAGTCACGCTACCTGCTCCTGCTACAATAGGTCGAAATTTTAAAGGAGAAAGTCCTTTATGTACTTTGGGAATACCAAATAGTACGGCTGTTTTAGGTTTAGGTACAAGCAAATAATTATGTGTTTTCTCATCCAAAAATCCTTGTAGAAGCAAATCATGTGTATAATATTTAACTTTGCTCACTGCTATATTAAGTTCATTCAGTGAGCTGGGCTCATAAATGCTGGTATTTTGTAGTAAGCCATATATATAATTCTCATATTCCAACTGTCCCATTAACACTATTCCCCCTCCTTTATCTGGTTTCATTACCCTAGTTTTATTTTTCTTTAACATGTCCACTACATTTTGTAACTGTTTACGAAAATTAGTGGAACATGTACTTTCATTTTTAGTTAAATTGTCCCTTAGAGTTTTTTCTATTACTTCCTCGAACATTTTTAATTTAGGGTGAACCGGGGGATTAAAGGTGCTACTTCTAGAAAGAGAAACCTCTTGACACCCTTGATCTTTGAAAATTGTAGATAAATTTAAATTCCTTACAAACATCTTTAGTTCAATTAAAAGTTTGGGAAGAAAAGTTGGCCTGTTTGGTACAAATTGCAACCCTTTTGTAAATAATTCAAAAAAGTCTTCAGTGATATTCATGTCTGTAAAATTGTAAATACTAAAATTGTCAAAGGTGTGAATACTACATATACCTTGTTCACTTGTAACTGAGGAAACTAGAATATTATTCTTACTAGGGGTTTTAGGGCTCAACGTCTCTTTCCCCATGCATTCTGCTGGTATTGATTCGATTTCACCCGTGGTCTGCCCTGGGGGAATTGAAAACCCTGTTGCATACTGTTAGCACTTTTTTGTGCTAACCTTTCACTTCTCCTGGGCAACTCATCATGATTGTAACTGTTATTTCTGTTATGTGCAGTTGTAATGTCAGTATTCTCAAAATTATTTTGAAAATTATTTTGCTTACGTGTTCCTCCAGGTGGGTAAGCCCTCCCCTCCCTGTATTCCATCAGATCCCTTTCCAGTTTTTTTGCCTTTCTATCTAAAACTTTAAAACAATGTTCATCAACCTCTCTAAAAGTGTCATTATACTTCCTTTTATAACTTAAAAATCTTTCATCCTTGGTGATATTATCATTCAATGCATTTAGCTCGTTTAAAAGAACATCTTCTTTTTTTACATAATCTTCAACCATAAGTTTTAGTACTTCAATACCTGTTTTGTTAAATAAGTCAGTAAGTTTAGAATGCAAAGTTGAGCCAGCAAAAGCACTGTTAGGGTATCTAAAACAGCGCAAACCCTTTGGAACACGCTCAACTTTAATGCATTCTTTTAAATAATTGATTTCTAACTGTGAATTTTTAAATGCATATAACTTATCTTTAAATTTCTCAAATTCAGTGTCCAACTGTTCCAGTTGTACATTAAAAGTACCTGTTCTAAAACATGGAAGTTGTTCTGTCCAGTCTTTGAAGTTAAAGCTGTTTTCAATGTTTACAGCTCCATTTCTGTCAGTCCGTTTGTTAACCCGTTCATTGGTATTAGGGGAACCCAAAGGATAATCCACGATAACCGGCTCTCTGGATGTAGTTCCTGCTCTGAGGCCTCTTCTGTTGTCTTCGTTCCGTTCCTTTTCCTTTCCCTGCTGTTGGTTGCAGGGTATTACTGGACTATTGGAACGCTCAGAGTTTTTCGAACTCAGTAAAGTGTTGTTAAGTTGAGTTAAAAGAGCTAAAACCTGATTTAGCTCTCTTCTAGTGACCGGCGTGTCATCCGGTTCTTCCCCTAGTAAAAAAGGCGTGTTGGCAAATACCGGAGATGTTGCGTCTTCCGCCATAGCACCAAAACCAGGAAACAAAGTTAAAGCAACACCAAACCACAAAGTCCAAAAGCAGGAAGCGGCACACTCTCCGTAGACTGCCCAGAGTAGTTCTGTAATTCAACCAAAACTTTCGTACTTAGATAAACTCTTCAAAGTTTAGCAATAAATCTTGCAAACGGACGGGTAAATATAACAAATCTTTAATTCCACAGCACAACGCCAAAAAGGACACAGCTATAACCACAAGCGCTTTCGCCCGTTCGTAACGGGCTTTTTCAAGTGTACTGGGTTGTTGCCTAGCTCAATATTTATGTTAAGACAACGCTGTCATGTGATTAATTAAGTTAATAACATCAATTGAGTACATTTAATTCATTTAAAACGTATATGTTAAACAGGTGTGTTTGCATTTCTCTAAAATACATTGAATGCTATCACCTTACTTATAACTGCTTACTGTATCTTAAAAAACATTTTTGTATCTATGTATAAAACATGCCTCCTCTTACTAAAAATTTGCTACATTTCCAACAAACCAACAAACCAACCTTATAAAGCACAGCACGGCATTGCATTTAAACAATTGAACTATCAAACCCCAAAACCAGTTGACATAGTCACAACTAATCATTATCCACAGCCTGCTGTACTCTCCAGATAAATGCTCATCATTACAAAACACTCTGATTCATCCAGCGTAGACGTTCGCTCTGGCATTAAACATACTATGCATCTGTATATGTATGTATTATGTATCAATAAGGCATTCAACACTGCTGGAGCCTCTCTCTACTGCCATTATGTGTCATACCTCTGGAATGAAATCCCCACACAGTTAAAACACGTAGAAAACCTAAGCAGTTTCAAAATATTGCTCAAATAGCATCTATGCCAAGGATAGCTCTGCTCTTCCTGCTCACCTGGCTAGGTTTACTCAGAGTACTTTTATCAAACTCTTACAGCCACTTTGATCCCAACTTTTTGTACCTTATCACTCCTCCTCATACTGTAGTTATTTCCCAAACTCTTACGTTCCTCCCCCTCTCACCCCCACCACTAACTACAATTCCTCCTCAGTCCATCTGTACCTTATCGCTCCTCATACTGCAGTTATTTCCCAAACTCTTACTCTTCCTCCCCCTCTCACACCCCACGACTAACTACAATTCCTCCTCAGTCCATCTATACCTTATCACTCCTCATACTACAGTTATTTCCCAAACTCTTACTCTTCCTCCCCCTCTCACCCCCCCACCACTAACTACAATTCCTCCTCAGTCCATCTGTACCTTATCTCTCCTCATACTGCAGTTATTTCCCAAACTCTTACTCTTCCTCCCCCTCTCACCCCCACCACTAACTACAATTCCTCCTCAGTCCATCTGTACCTTATCGCTCCTCATACTGCAGTTATTTCCCAAACTCTTACTCTTCCTCCCCCTCTCACACCCCACGACTAACTACAATTCCTCCTCAGTCCATCTGTACCTTATCACTCCTCATACTACAGTTATTTCCCAAACTCTTACTCTTCCTCCCCCTCTCACCCCCCCACCACTAACTACAATTCCTCCTCAGTCCATCTGTACCGTATCGCTCCTCATGCTGCAGTTATTTCCCAAACTCTTACTCTTCCTCCCCCTCTCACCCCCCACCACTAACTACAATTCCTCCTCAGTCCATCTGTACCTTATCGCTCCTCATACTGCAGTTATTTCGCAAACTCTTACTCTCCCCCCCTCTCACCCCCCACCACTAACTACAATTCCTCTCAGTCCATCTGTACCTTATCTCTCCTCATACTGCAGTTATTTCCAAACTCTTACTCTTCCTCCCCCTCTCACACCCCACCACTAACTACAATTCCTCCTCAGTCCATCTGTACCTTATCGCTCCTCATACTGCAGTTATTTCCCAAACTCTTACTCTTCCTCCCCATCTCACCCCCCACCACTTACTACAATTCCTCCTCAGTCCATCTGTACCTTATCGCTCCTCATACTGCAGTTATTTCCCAAACTCTTACTCTTCCTCCCCCTCTCACCCCCCACCACTAACTACAATTCCTCCACAGTCCATCTGTACCTTATCGCTCCTCCTCATACTGCAGTTATTTCTCAAACTCTTACTCTTCCTCCCCCTCTCACCCCCCCACCTTCTTCTTCTTCTTCTTCTTCTTTCGGCTTTTCCCGGTTAGGGGTCGCCACAGTGGATCACCTTGTCCGCACATTGAATGGCAGTGGAGTTTTACAGTGTCGAGTTGCCAGCCCGGCGCCCAACCTTCCACAGAAGGCACACTCACACGCACACCTAGGGCCAATTTAGAGTGTCCAATCCACCTGCAGCATGTCTTTGGGATGTGGGAGGAAACCGGAGCACCTGGAGGAAACCCACGCGACCACAGGGAGGACATGCAGACTCCGCACAGAAGGCACCTCAGCCGAGGATCGAACCGGAGAACCTCTTGCTGTGAGGCGGCAATGCTAACCACTGCACCACCGTGGCCGCCCTCCTCTCACCCCCCCACCACTAACTACAATTCCTCCACAGTCCATCTGTACCTTATCGCTCCTCCTCATACTGCAGTTATTTCCCAAACTCTTACTCTTCCTCCCCTCTCACACCCCACCACTAACTACAATTCCTCCTCAGTCCATCTGTACCTTATCTCTCCTCATACTGCAGTTATTTCCCAAACTCTTACTCTTACTCCCCCTCTCGCCCCCCCCACCACTAACTACAATTCCTCCTCAGTCCATCTGTACCTTATTACTCCTCATACTGCAGTTATTTCACAAACTCTTACTCTTTCTCCCCTCTCACCCCCCACCACTAACTACAATTCCTCCTCAGTCCATCTGTACCTTATCGCTCCTCATACTGCAGTTATTTCCCAAACTCTTACGTTCCTCCCCCTCTCACACCCCACCACTAACTACAATTCCTCCTCAGTCCATCTGTACCTTATCGCTCCTCATACTGCAGTTATTTCCCAAACTCTTACTCTTCCTCCCCCTCTCACACCCCACCACTAACTACAATTCCTCCTCAGTCCATCTGTACCTTATCGCTCCTCCTCATACTGCAGTTATTTCACAAACTCTTACTTTTCCTCCCCATCTCACACCCCACCACTAACTACAATTCCTCCTCAGTCCATCTGTACCTTATCGCTCCTCATACTGCAGTTATTTCCCAAACTCTTACTCTTCCTCCCCCTCTCACACCCCACGACTAACTACAATTCCTCCTCAGTCCATCTGTACCTTATCGCTCCTCATACTGCAGTTATTTCCCAAACTCTTACGTTCCTCCCCCTCTCACCCCCCACCACTAACTACAATTCCTCCTCAGTCCATCTGTACCTTATCGCTCCTCATACTGCAGTTATTTCCCAAACTCTTACTCTTCCTCCCCCTCTCACCCCCACCACTAACTACAATTCCTCCTCAGTCCATCTGTACCTTATCGCTCCTCATACTGCAGTTATTTCCCAAACTCTTACTCTTCCTCCCCCCTCACACCCCACCACTTACTACAATTCCTCCTCAGTCCATCTGTACCTTATCGCTCCTCATACTGCAGTTATTTCCAAAACTCTTACTCTTCCTCCCCCCTCACACCCCACCACTAACTACAATTCCTCCTCAGTCCATCTGTACTTTATCTCTCCTCACACTGCAGTTATTCCCCAAACTCTTACTCTTCCTACCCCTCTCAACCCCCCCACCACTAACTACTATTCCTCCTCAGTCCATCTGTACCTTATTACTCCTCATACTGCAGTTATTTCCCAAACTCTTACTCTTCCTCCCCCTCTCACCCCCCACCACTAACTAAAATTCCTCCTCAGTCCATCTGTACCTTATCGATCCTCATACTGCAGTTATTTCCCAAACTCTTACTCTTCCCCCTCTCACCCCCCACCACTAACTACAATTCCTCCTCAGTCCATCTGTACCTTATCGCTCCTCCTCATACTGCAGTTATTTCCCAAACTCTTACTCTTCCTCCCCCTCTCACACCCCACCACTAACTACAATTCCTCCTCAGTCCATCTGTACCTTATCGCTCCTCATACTGCAGTTATTTCCCAAACTGGTACTTTTCCTCCCCCTCTCAACCCCCACCACTAACTACAATTCCTCCTCAGTCCATCTGTACCTTATCGCTCCTCATACTGCAGTTATTTCCCAAACTCTTACTCTTCCTCCCCTCTCACCCCCCACCACTAACTACAATTCCTCCTCAGTCCATCTGTACCTTATCTCTCCTCATACTGCAGTTATTTCCCAAACTCTTACTCTTCCTCCCCCTCTCACACCCCACCACTAACTACAATTCCTCCTCAGTCCATCTTTACCTTATCGCTCCTCATACTGCAGTTATTTCCCAAAATCTTACTCTTCCTCCCCCTCTCACCCCCACCACTAACTACAATTCCTCCTCAGTCCATCTGTACCTTATCGCTCCTCATACTGCAGTTATTTCCCAAACTCTTACTCTTCCTCCCCCTCTCACACCCCACCACTTACTACAATTCCTCCTCAGTCCATCTGTACCTTATCGCTCCTCATACTGCAGTTATTTCCCAAACTCTTACTCTTCCTCCCCCCTCACACCCCACCACTAACTACAATTCCTCCTCAGTCCATCTGTACCTTATTGCTCCTCACACTGCAGTTATTCCCCAAACTCTTACTCTTCCTACCCCTCTCAACCCCCCCAACACTAACTACAATTCCTCCTCAGTCCATCTGTACCTTATCACTCCTCCTCATACTGCAGTTATTTCCCAAACTCTTACTCTTCCTCCCCCTCTCACCCCCCACCACTAACTACAATTCCTTCTCAGTCCATCTGTACCTTATCGCTCCTCCTCATAATACAGTTATTTCCCAAACTCTTACTCTTCCTCCCCCTCTCACACCCCCACCACTAACAACAATTCCTCCTCAGTCCATCTGTACCTTATCGCTCCTCATACTGCAGTTATTTCCCAAACTCTTACTTTTCCTCCCCCTCTCACACCCCACCACTAACTACAATTCCTCCTCAGTCCATCTGTACCTTATCGCTCCTCATACTGCAGTTATTTCCCAAACTGGTACTTTTCCTCCCCCTCTCACCCCCACCACTAACTACAATTCCTCCTCAGTCCATCTGTACCTTATCGCTCCTCATACTGCAGTTATTTCCCAAACTCTTACTCTTCCTCCCTCTCACCCCCCACCACTAACTACAATTCCTCCTCAGTCCATCTGTACCTTATCTCTCCTCATACTGCAGTTATTTCCCAAACTCTTACTCTTCCTCCCCCTCTCACACCCCACCACTAACTACAATTCCTCCTCAGTCCATCTGTACCTTATCGCTCCTCATACTGCAGTTATTTCCCAAACTCTTACTCTTCCTCCCTTCTCACCCCCCACCACTAACTACAATTCCTCCTCTGTCCATCTGTACCTTATCTCTCCTCATACTGCAGTTATTTCCCAAACTCTTACTCTTCCTCCCCCTCTCACACCCCCACCACTAACTACAATTCCTCCTCAGTCCATCTGTACCTTATCGCTCCTCCTCATACTGCAGTTATTTCACAAACCCTTACTCTTCCTCCCCCTCTCACTCCCCCACCACTAACTACAATTCCTCCTCAGTCCATCTGTACCTTATCGCTCCTCATACTGCAGTTATTTCCCAAACTCTTACTCTTCCTCCCCTCTCACCCCCCACCACTAACTACAATTCCTCCTCAGTCCATCTGTACCTTATCTCTCCTCATACTGCAGTTATTTCCCAAACTCTTACTCTTCCTCCCCTCTCACCCCCCACCACTAACTACAATTCCTCCTCAGTCCATCTGTACCTTATCGCTCCTCCTCATACTGCAGTTATTTCACAAACTCTTACTCTTCCTCCCCCTCTCACTCCCCACCACTAACTACAATTCCTCCTCAGTCCATCTGTACCTTATCGCTCCTCCTCATACTGCAGTTATTTCCCAAACTCTTACTCTTCCTCCCCTCTCACCCCCCACCACTAACTACAATTCCTCCTCAGTCCATCTGTACCTTATCGCTCCTCATACTGCAGTTATTTCCCAAACTCTTACTCTTCCTCCCCCTCTTACCCCCCACCACTAACTACAATTCCTCCTCAGTCCATCTGTACCTTATCGCTCCTCATACTGCAGTTATTTCCCAAACTGTTACTCTCCCCCCCCTCAACCCCCACCACTAACTACAATTCCTCTCAGTCCATCTGTACCTTATCGCTCCTCATACTGCAGTTATTTCCCAAACTCTTACTCTTCCTCCCCCTCTCACACCCCACCACTAATTACAATTCCTCCTCAGTCCATCTGTACCTTATCGATCCTCATACTGCAGTTATTTCCCAAACTCTTACTCTTCCTCCCCCTCTCACTCCCTACCACTAACTACAATTCCTCCTCAGTCCATCTGTACCTTATCGCTCCTCATACTGCAGTTATTTCCCAAACTCTTACTCTTCCTCCCCCTCTCACTCCCTACCACTAACTACAATTCCTCCTCAGTCCATCTGTACCTTATCGCTCCTCATACTGCAGTTATTTCCCAAACTCTTACTCTTCCTCCCCCTCTCACCCCCCCCACCACTAACTACAATTCCTCCTCAGTCCATCTGTACCTTATCGCTCCCCTCACACTGCAGTTATTTCCCAAACTCTTACTCTTCCTCCCCCTCTCACCCCCCACCACTAACTACAATTCCTCCTCAGTCCATCTGTACCTTATCGCTCCTCATACTGCAGTTATTTCCCAAACTCTTACTCTCCCCCCCTCTCACCCCCCACCACTAACTACAATTCCTCTCATTCCATCTGTACCTTATCGCTCCTCATACTGCAGTTATTTCCCAAACTCTTACTCTTCCTCCCCTCTCACACCCCACCACTAACTACAATTCCTCCTCAGTCCATCTGTACCTTATCGCTCCTCATACTGCAGTTATTTCCCAAACTCTTACTCTTCCTCCCCCTCTCACACCCACCACTAACTACAATTCCTCCTCAGTCCATCTGTACCTTATCGCTCCTCCTCATACTGCAGTTATTTCCCAAACTCTTACTCTTCCTCCCCCTCTCACCCCCCCACCACTAACTACAATTCCTCCTCAGTCCATCTGTACCTTATCGCTCCTCATACTGCAGTTATTTCCCAAACTCTTACTCTTCCTCCCCCTCTCACCCCCCACCACTAACTACAATTCCTCCTCAGTCCATCTGTACCTTATTGCTCCTCATACTGCAGTTATTTCACAAACTCTTACTCTTCCTCCCCCTCTCACCCCCCACCACTAACTACAATTCCTCCTCAGTCCATCTGTACCTTATCGCTCCTCATACTGCAGTTATTTCCCAAACTCTTACTCTTCCTCCCCCTCTCACCCCCCACCAACTACAATTCCTCCTCAGTCCATCTGTACCTTATCGCTCCTCGTACTGCAGTTATTTCCCAAACTCTTACTTTTCCTCCCCCTCTCACCCCCACCACTAACTACAATTCCTCCTCAGTCCATCTGTACCTTATCGCTCCTCACACTGCAGTTATTTCCCAAACTCTTACTCTTCCTCCCCCTCTCACACCCCACCACTAACTACAATTCCTCCTCAGTCCATCTGTACCTTATCGCTCCTCATACTGCAGTTATTTCCCAAACTCTTACTCTTCCTCCCCCTCTCACCCCCACCACTAACTACAATTCCTCCTCAGTCCATCTGTACCTTATCGCTCCTCGTACTGCAGTTATTTCCCAAACTCTTACTCTTTCTCCCCTCTCACCCCCCACCACTAACTACAATTCCTCCTCAGTCCATCTGTACCTTATCGCTCCTCATACTGCAGTTATTTCCCAAACTCTTACGTTCCTCCCCCTCTCACCCCCCACCACTAACTACAATTCCTCCTCAGTCCATCTGTACCTTATCGCTCCTCATACTGCAGTTATTTCCCAAACTCTTACTCTTCCTCCCCTCTCACACCCCACCACTAACTACAATTCCTCCTCAGTCCATCTGTACCTTATCGCTCCTCCTCATACTGCAGTTATTTCAAAAACTCTTACTGTTCCTCCCCCTCTCACACCCCACCACTAACTACAATTCCTCCTCAGTCCATCTGTACCTTATCGCTCCTCATACTGCAGTTATTTCCCAAACTCTTACTCTTCCTCCCCCTCTCACACCCCACCACTAACTACAATTCCTCCTCAGTCCATCTGTACCTTATCGCTCCTCATACTGCAGTTATTTCCCAAAATCTTACTCTTCCTCCCCCTCTCACCCCCCACCACTAACTACAATTCCTCCTCAGTCCATCTGTACCTTATCGCTCCTCATACTGCAGTTATTTCCCAAACTCTTACTCTTCCTCCCCTCACACCCCACCACTTACTACAATTCCTCCTCAGTCCATCTGTACCTTATCGCTCCTCATACTGCAATTATTTCCCAAATTCTTACTCTTCCTCCCCCCTCACACCCCACCACTAACTACAATTCCTCCTCAGTCCATCTGTACCTTATCGCTCCTCACACTGCAGTTATTCCCCAAACTCTTACTCTTCCTACCCCTCTCAACCCCCCCACCACTAACTACAATTCCTCCTCAGTCCATCTGTACCTTATTACTCCTCATACTGCAGTTATTTCCCAAACTCTTACTCTTCCTCCCCTCTCACCCCCCACCACTAACTACAATTCCTCCTCAGTCCATCTGTACCTTATCGATCCTCATACTGCAGTTATTTCCCAAAGTCTTACTCTTCCCCCTCTCACCCCCCACCACTAACTACAATTCCTCCTCAGTCCATCTGTACCTTATCGCTCCTCCTCATACTGCAGTTATTTCCCAAACTCTTACTCTTCCTCCCCCTCTCACACCCCACCACTAACTACAATTCCTCCTCATTCCATCTGTACCTGATCACTCCTCATACTGCAGTTATTTCCCAAACTCTTACGTTCCTCCCCCTCTCACACCCCACCACTAACTACAATTTCTCCTCAGTCCATCTGTACCTTATCACTCCTCCTCATACTGCAGTTATTTCCCAAACTCTTACTCTTCCTCCCCCTCTCACCCCCCCACCACTAACTACAATTCCTCCTCAGTCCATTTGTACCTTATCGCTCCTCCTCATAATACAGTTATTTCCCAAACTCTTACTCTTCCTTCCCCTCTCACACCCCCACCACTAACAACAATTCCTCCTCAGTCCATCTGTACCTTATTGCTCCTCATACTGCAGTTATTTCCCAAACTCTTACTCTTCCTCACCCTCTCACCCCCACCACTAACTACAATTCCTCCTCAGTCCATCTGTACCTTATCGCTCCTCCTCATACTGCAGTTATTTCCCAAACTCTTACTCTTCCTCCCCCTCTCACACCCCACCACTAACTACAATTCCTCCTCAGTCCATCTGTACCTTATCGCTCCTCATACTGCAGTTATTTCCCAAACTCTTACTCTTCCTCCCCTCTCACCCCCCACCACTAACTACAATTCCTCCTCAGTCCATCTGTACCTTATTCCTCCTCATACTGCAGTTATTTCCCAAACTCTTACTCTTCCTCCCCCTCTCACCCCCCACCACTAACTACAATTCCTCCTCAGTCCATCTGTACCTTATCGCTCCTCATACTGCAGTTATTTCCCAAACTCTTACTCTTCCTCCCCCTCTCACCCCCCACCACTAACTACAATTCCTCCTCAGTCCATCTGTACCTTATCGCTCCTCCTCATACTGCAGTTATTTCCCAAACTCTTACTCTTCCTCCCCTCTCACCCCCCCACCACTAACTACAATTCCTCCTCAGTCCATCTGTACCTTATCGCTCCTCATACTGCAGTTATTTCCCAAACTCTTACTCTTCCTCCCCTCTCACCCCCCACCACTAACTACAATTCCTCCTCAGTCCATCTGTACCTTATCGCTCCTCATACTGCAGTTATTTCCCAAACTCTTACTCTCCCCCCCTCTCACCCCCCACCACTAACTACAATTCCTCTCAGTCCATCTGTACCTTATCGCTCCTCATACTGCAGTTATTTCCCAAACTCTTACTCTTCCTCCCCCTCTCACACCCCACCACTAACTACAATTCCTCCTCAGTCCATCTGTACCTTATCGATCCTCATACTGCAGTTATTTCCCAAACTCTTACTCTTCCTCCCCCTCTCACTCCCTACTACTAACTACAATTCCTCCTCAGTCCATCTGTACCTTATCGCTCCTCATACTGCAGTTATTTCCCAAACTCTTACTCTTCCTCCCCCTCTCACTCCCTACCACTAACTACAATTCCTCCTCAGTCCATCTGTACCTTATCGCTCCTCATACTGCAGTTATTTCACAAACTCTTACTCTTCCTCCCCCTCTCACCCCCCACCACTAACTACAATTCCTCCTCAGTCCATCTGTACCTTATTGCTCCTCATACTGCAGTTATTTCCCAAACTCTTACTCTTCCTCCCCCTCTCACTCCCTACCACTAACTACAGCTCCTTCTCTGTATTTACCTTCCTGCTCATTTCCATAACTTCTACTTTCATGTCTCTCATCAGTTTTTAACTTACATTCGACTTTTCTGACTGTAAAGTGTTAGTAACAGTCAAAGACACCTAAGGTTGATCTTTTCCCTGCAGTGATTGCTGTTACTGTATGTTATTTCTCTATTCAATAATTAGCCAATTTGTTCATTTTTCTCTTGTTATGTTGTGTAAAAATGCTGTGTTGTGTCAGAAATGTTGAAAAATATTTTAAAAATCATGTAAATAAACTGAAGTATATATATTTTTGCCCTGCAATTATAAATGTATATCATGTCTAACTTAAATATAAAGCTTTTCTCCCCAGGCCTCCAATGAAAATGGGTTTTACCCAGGCGGACTTCTCCTGATCAACAAAGACAAATAAATAAATAAATAAATTAATTAAATAGAACCTACTCCTCTTTCAACTTTAACAAAGGGTAAATGTCTGCTGTAACTAATTTTTATTCTTTACTGGAAAGTAGAAGAGATGATGATTTGCAAATAAATCTCATCTTTATCTGATTTCAATGAATTCTACTCTGACCCCTTCCACTAGAAAAAAAGTTAGGATCAAAAAATATACATTTGTTGGCTAGTGGAAGCATGCAACACTTAAGAGAAAACCATAAAGAATGCTGTAGACATCACAGACACAGGTGAAAACAGCCCTTTCCAAAGCCAAAAACACAGCATCAATGGGACCGGATGGTATCCCAGGCTACGTCTTACACGAGCTCCAAAATGAACTAAACCCTCACCTAAATTCACTGTTCAAACTCAGCCTTACCACAGGCTATGTACCCAAAGAATGGCATACAGCAACAGTTATCCTGCTCCACAAAGGTGGTGCCACAACAGATCCTGGGAACTATTGCCCTATAAACCTTGTTTGCAAAGTTATGGAGCACATCATCATCATGGAACTCATTAACAGAGACATTGGGAGCTTCCAGACACTGGACCCAACCCAATTAGGCTTTGTTAAAGGCAGATCTTGCCTCCTTAACATAGTTGACTTCTTTGAAACCGTTACCAAAGCCATAGATGAGGGAAGGTAGTCCACACAGCCTACCTGGACCTCGCAAAGGCCCTCAACACCATTCCCCACTCTGACATAGACAAGCCTAAGCTTGAACATTAACCCCTATGTCACGAGATGGGTTGCCAACTGGCCCATGGATAGAACTCACATGGTCAGAGTTGCAGGCACCATGTCCAAATCTAAACTGGTTACAAGTGCCATCCCACAGGGCTCAGTCCTGGGACCCCTCCTGTTTGGTTTATACTTCTTTGAGGTACAGGCAAGCACGGGAGGACTATGGCTGACCAAGTTCGCAGGCGATTGCAAACTGGGGGCCATAATTGGCTCTCCGGCTGACACAGACATCCTCCAGAAGGATCTCACAGAGGCGAATACCTGGTGTCAGAACCATGGCCTCAAGCTAAATGCCAAAAAGTGCATAGTCATCCTCTTTAGGAAAAACAAAGTGCCCACGAACTACCACATAGGTGGTAATCCTCTAAGTACAGAAGATGTAATTAGGGATCTGGGGACTCAAGTAGATTGCAGCCTCTCCTTTGATAATCACATTGCCAAAGTGGTTAGAAAATCCTTCTATGTAGCCCACCTAATCATGAAAGGGTTTACATCTAGATCAAGAGAGGTCATTGTGCCCCTCTACTCATCGCACATCAGGCCCATAATAGAGTACAATGCCCCATTTGGGATGTACCTTACTCGACACCTGCAACAGCTGGAAAGACCACAGAAGTACCTCACCAAGAGGATTGTGGGCCTCAAACAGATGCCCTATGC
Source organism: Protopterus annectens (assembly GCF_019279795.1). NCBI lineage: Eukaryota > Metazoa > Chordata > Ceratodontiformes > Protopteridae > Protopterus > Protopterus annectens. The sequence continues at coordinate 356,390,408 of NC_056743.1, read as the reverse complement.
AGCTCGACTAAAGAAACTCCAGCTCTACTCAGTTACTTATTGCCTACTTAGAGGTGATCTCTGCCTGATGTACAAGGCCATGTCTAACCCAGAATTAATGGACATGCTCCACCAAGAAAACCAAATCTCTTAGAGCCACACGCTGTAGGGATTTAAACCTCAGCACAACAATAAATAGGAAATGCTGGAGGGATCGATTCCTGTCCCAGAGACTTCCCTCGCTATGGAATAGAATACCAGTCTATGTTAAGCAAAGCCCTTCACTGACTCTCTTCAAGAGAAATCTTGATGATTGAATGGGAAACCATAAATTTACCCCTGGGATCACTTCAATGGCCCTGCTGGACAGAGGCTCAGGAAACTAATCTAAAAGGGAGGAGAAAGCCGACACATTCTGGCTAGGCTTATAAATGCCCTTGGGCAGATAGCCTAGTACCTACCTATGAACCGGTACCAGTACAGGGTGTTCATGTAATGTTATGCTGACCCTTCTGTCTGTGCTGAGATGGGCTCATTTTACCACTACAATATAAGGTTGATGTGCATTAACAGAGGAGTTACTTTTCTCCTAGCAGGTAATATGTACGACATCTTTTTATTATTTGCATCCCTCTTTATCTGCATGGTGAAGCTTTATAGAGGAGAAACACAGGCAGATGACTTACTATAAGACGTGAAATCTGTTGCCAGATATTAAGTTTTAGGAGAACAAATGTACTTGATAAAATCAAGAAGAGAAATATACATTCTGTTTATAGCTAATTTTATTCAGGCAAAATGAAATTTATTCTAGGTATTATTCTGATATAAATTTACTAGAGTAGAATTCTGCAAATTAACAGTTTTTTTTAAATTAGGCAATACTGAATTGTAAACAAATCTGGTAGTTCATCATTGTTGTGTGTTAGTCCTGTTACTTGTAAGGTTGTATTTTATTTAATTATGCTTTGTTTTACCACAGAGTACAGAATTAAAAAAATTATAAATGATTCAGGCAAAAGTTATGTCTTTCCAGATGCAGAGTTTGTATTAGCACAAAAAGGAAAAAAATCCATCAAAATTTAAGATCACATTTTCAATGGCTCTTACTAAAGACTATACTCATCTGTTTACATCAAAGTATGTAGCACTTCACTGTCCACTAATAAGACTTACCCCAGGATTCACGAAGCCTTCGTGTAAGAGTTATAACTCTTACACGGAGGCTGCAGTTAAATGGAGTGATGTCAGCATGCTCTGCATATTCATGAGAGCATGCTGAATCACACCTAAGTCTAACACGGTCCGTGTAAGACAGTAGGGGGCATGTCCATAGGCTGAGCCCTGCAAGCGGACACGCCCCCAGAAGTGTAAAAGTGCCCAAAGTAAACACCCACAACAGAGTCCACGAAAATGTGAATAAACACAACACAACACATGCCCCCACAGACTATGAACATAAAATATATATAAATGAACATGTTATATATATTTTTTTAAATTGTAAAGATGTTTAACCGTGAGTGCGCTCGTTTGTGCGGGCATGCCCGTAGTGCAGCTACAGTTAGCAGTCAGTGGGAAAGCATATAAGAACTAAATATGCAAAATAAACCAGGAAGCAATAGCGTAGCGGTAGAGATGTTGGCTGAAAAGCAGGCATTCATGGTTCGAGCCCCCACAACACCAATTTTTTTTTTTTCAAAATAAGCAGGAAACAAGTCCATGACAAATATGTACACATAAAACCCCAATATATGTAAATGTAATGAAATAGCCCATTTATACTGAAGACATGTGAGGTAACAAAAGAAGAAAACATGCCAGATGTGCTCATAGCTGAGCTGCAGTTTAACAGAGTGAGTGTATGTGCCCGTAGATGAGCAGTGGTTTAACTGGCGCAAAATGAGTGCCCGTAGCTGAGCAGTGGTTTAACATGCTAAATCTATGTGCCCCTAACTGAGCTGAGCGTAATATGCATGCCGATAGCCAAATGAGGCTTAAAGCAGCGTACCCCATTTGCGCGGAGCTGCGCACCACGCAAACAAGCTAACCGACGGACAACGTTGAGCAAGCCGTATCAAAACTGCCTTTACACAGACACACCCCTCAGCATGTCTAGACAGTAATGAAAAATAAAAAGCAGTGGCCAGGATCGAACCCAGGATACTATACACCATAGTCAAGGTACAGAACCACTAAGCCATGACAGCAGTACCTGTAAATGCAATAATAGCTAATATATAGGAATGAATACAAACTAGAGCATGACAATGCAGGTTTACTGAAGTTGATACAATTCCAAATTGGCCAATCACAGTTATGTGTGGGAAAAACGGACTATATAAGCCCCATAGGCGGGAATACACAGCATAAACGATTGTAGAACTGACCTGCAGGCAGAATGACAGGAATAGGAGAGAGTAGTCGCTTTCGAGCACAGAGGTGGGGTGTTGAGGAGTCCAGGTACATGGTCTGGCTCCTAGTCCATCATCATGAGGCCCAACTCATGCAGGGCCAGGTCCTCTGGGGAGCATACAGGGCTGAGGCGTGGGACCATGATCTCATCAGTGCCACAGGGATTCCAAGGACTGGTGAACAGGTCCATCACCACCATGCGGACCTGAAGAGACGCAAGCAGGACCAACTGAACCTTTGGATCCAGGAGGCCCGGCAAACACCCAACGCCCCACTACTGAGTAAGTAACATTTAATTATGTATGTAAGAAATTAAACTAGCTGATATTATGGAGATGTGTATTCCAATAATACTTCATTTATATTACAGCTGCAGGTGTCCGTTCTGCGAACCGCAGAGCCTATGGCGATAGGCTGGTGCGGTTGTGCCACCAGGCAGGTCAGTAATCCACTACCAGTAACTGTAAAGAAATATAAAGTATGACAGTCAGCAAAAGAGTGCAGTGTAGTCAGTAAGGAATAGAATCTGCAAGTAACAGTGTGAAAGTGTATGCAAGTATTGACTGATTACAAAAGTGTGTTTCAGCCTGTAAGTTTAACCTAAACATGAAACTGTCCAACATATATTCTGAAATAAAAATGCCCTGCCTGTAAGAAAATAGTACACAACCTGCAGCAGGCTGAAAAGTGTAGCTGCAGAAGATGATGAAATCATGTGTGAAATATATCCCTGTGGAAATACTGAAACATGACAGAAGTGAGACTGCTGGAAAGGATTGTAATAACTACTGGTAAAACATGTCAATAAAGCCTAGAAGTGCCATCCTGAATAGTAAAATGAAAGCAAGTGAGAGAGTGTGAGAAAGTGTCATGAATCCAGCAATACAGTAGTAATAACCCCTGAATAAAGTATACTGCAGTCAAGGCAGAATGAAATGCATGTGAGATTCAAAACCAAACAGCAAAGTCTGTTCAAAGTGTTGCTGCATCTGGAATGTGTATCCCAAAATCTGGATATGTTGCTCTCAGTCTGCAATATGCAGATAGGATGATTGTCTGATATACCAAACATCCACACTTGTCTACAGCTATATAAAGCAAATGTAGCAGGATGATGTAGCTGAACAAAGCTAGATATGAATGTGTATGAAGAACCATAAAATGTATATTGATGTTGCAGTAACAGTCCTATCACCAAGTTGAAATAGTTATCATATAGGAAACTGTAGTTAGAACAGTAGTGTGTATATAACTGTAGCTATTAGAAATGTACAGCATATGTATTGTTATTCAAAGGTGTTAATATTACTTTCTTCACCCCATCCCATAACCACATATAACCCATTCCACGTGAAAATGGTATGTGCAATCACAATTAACACCCCTGGACATTTGTCCTGTTGGGTCATGTATATTTGCATGTCTGTTGATGCATCTGCCCTGTTCATACATCCACACCTGATAGCCTGTTGCCATCAATTAACCATGCATGTTGTTGGACTGTGTATTTCTGTTCAAATTATGCATGTGTTATGCACGCTGTTGAATGGTGTGAATATCTGGGTGTTTGGTTAATGGGAATACTAATGCATGCTGTTACAACTAATTGTGCACGGTATTATATGTCACTAACCCAAACTGTCATGACATAATGCAAAACATAGTACGACAGGGAAGGCGGGTTCCAGCGGACCCACCTCTCCCTCCTCAGCTGGCGAGTGCACCTGGCACTAGGGCCGAGTCCGGACCCTCCTCCGGTGGCCCTGTGCCACCTGCGGGTGGAAGCGCTGCAGGGGATGGGGCTCGCCCCCCCCTCTGCAAGTGTGGCCAGAGGAGGACCACCACTCACCCCCATAGCGTCCGGACGGTGGTGCGTAGGGAGATTCGGGACTCTGTTCTCGAGCCCCTACGCCAGCTCGAGGCACGGGTGGCACAACTAACGGGCATGCCTGTTGCCCCGCCTACACAGCCCCCAGCACAGCCCCATCCTGGGCAGTGAAGGAACAGTGGCAACTGCCTATGGGTGGGGATATCAGTTCGACTGTTGCCATCTGTGGGCTCATGGGCTCTGGATATCCAAACCTCCATCCCCGTCAATTGTGTAACCCCCCCCACATGTGTCATACACCACCCCTGTATGCGTCTTGTTTGTCTTGTCTGTTTACCTACCCAACCTACCTCCCCAGCTGTACCGACTTCCTTCACCTGACATACCACTCTCACCTGAAAAAAAAAAAAAGGGCACTCTGTACCCACAAAGAAATTACGCCCCATACATAGCTGCCCATTCCGCACACATGTCTACTGGACATGGAACCTATCAATTACAATTGGCTGTACAACAAGTATTATTGTTGTCCTGACACCTCTCTCAGGGGTGGAAGGTTTCAAATGTCACACAAAATTACATACATATGCACAGCTGTTGCTGATGAAGAAATGGGCAGCTATGGGCCTTACCTACATCCCTCCTGCACATCCCAAGCTTGTTTCCCTACTGTTGTACCCTCTTTGTGACCCCTTTTTCACCACTTTCCTGTCTCCCCATTTTCTTTTCTTTCAAAGAAAATAGCGGTGTCATGAGTAAGCACGTTTAAGTGGTTGTGCGAGTGTGTGAGCTAACCGCCAGTGCGCATCGTGAGCTCCGCAAACCAGCGCTAACCCGGTTACAACTGCTTAAAAGTGCCTTAGTCACTTTGATTGACAGGTCCTGTACTCAGTTCAAAAGCAAAATAAAATCCCACTGTGAGTCCCGAACCCAGGACCTTGGAAACAGTAGTCTGCATGACTTACCACTAAGCCATGGCTCTTATACAAGAACATTGTGCTAAAATAAATATATCATGTAATAGTAGGAATGAATGTAAAGGGAATATAGATGTGTAGTACACAAAGCATGCCATTTAGAATTACTATCAAAACTAGTGGATTTCCATAATAGTAGTGTATGAACAGAAACAGCCATGCTAGTTGGAAGCTAGTAGGTAATAATGTCACTATAGCACCTTGCAAGCCACACACATACTCACAGCAGGATAAGCACTGTCCATACCCCACAACCTCTTACAGGAACACATCTGGACCAAGTAATAAAATATATGGAGCAAAGGCCCAAAACCAGGGACACATTACAAATAATGTTACAACAAACGCAGACAGTTCAGAGAGTAACAGGGTCTGCACTTTGTGGGAAGTTTGGAAGGGTATGCAGTCTGAAACTTGAATGTTTGTCACCATATTCTGACTTGAGCCCAGAGTGACTTGCCAGAAAAAGGTGTGCATGAGATATTGACCAAAATATGAGGCAGAAATGTGGACAACCTGCAATAATCTGTACACATGACGGGTCTGACACCACCATATTTGAATAGTTAAGAGCATAGACATAGCAACAGTGAATGACTTACAGGGATGCCCCACAGACCCCATGTGAAATGTACAAACAGTAAGCAGAAAGGTGTAACACATGCAATGGTAACTATGGAGTCCTGAAAGTATTCATCACTTGCATGGCAGAAAAAGTGCAGTAATACATATGCTCATGCTAACCCACAGTCACAACTGCAGCATACCAGACATTTTAATGGGTGTACCCCACTGATATGTACCATTCCATGAGGCACATAACAGATGAACCTGAAAGTCTCTAGGGCCTGCTCAGCAGCATACTCAAATACCCTAATAGATGTCAAGGCCCACACCATGGCCAGACAACACTGCATGCTGTAACACCCTAGCAGATATAGCAAGCATCCCAAGGTGTGAATGTACATGGAAAATAGGAAAGCTACAGCAGCACACTACAGTCAAGACACCTAGCAGGCATACAAGTAGTGACTGTAAAGGGCAACTATTGAAGCCTTAGCAACAAAGTGCAAGCAAAAGTGAAAGGAAAGCACACACACACACACACACATTAACAGTAGTAGTAGTTGTAGGTGTCAGTGTACATACACAGTTAGTACAGGAAACTGGAGAAATGAATGGAGGAATGTTAATCTACAACACACCTGGAAATATGAGAGAGATACCAACCTTTACACTCACAGAACATCGTCCACAGCATAACAGCATGGTCCCTGCCCTTAAAATCTGAGAGGGCTACGCCTATCTCACATACCTTTTTATAGCACTGTTCTGAAATCACAGTGAGAACTGCAATCAGTACGCAACTAGCTGCATGCAATTAGCAAATGCTGGCTAACAATTGGTGCAGAGGCCATCACATGGGCATATGCAGATACCTACAAAAGTATGCTGTACTCCCAGTCCACACATGCAATACTTTCATTGCACCCTGAGAAGGACGTAAGAGACAGAGAGAGAGAGAGAGAGAGAGACAGAGACAGAGAAAACTGCAATTAAGCAGACACAAACAAATTGTTCAGCAACAGCTACCTGAAAGCTGACAACTGGGAAGTGGAGCAGCAGGACAGAGAACCAGACAGCAACACAAGCAGCTGTGACAAACACAGGTAATGTAAAGTAATACTATAAAGGTCTACATACTGTGAACCCTCCATATGTGTCATTGGTCTGTATCCATATGTATATGAAGATGTGTAAAGGGCAGGGGACATACAGCAACTATCAGTGAAGGCTGTACATACATCTGTATGTGAAAGCATCTATGTGCACATATCAATGTTGGTTGATTGTAGGTTGTAGTGCCATGTACAAAGTAGGTTTCACAGTTATGTATGTTTAGCAGTATGTTAGTGTGTGTATACAGTATGGTAGACAAATATGTTGATATACCTGTCTAACATATGGATACATATGTATGTCAACATATGTATGTGTGTATATATATATATATATATATATATATATATATATATATATATATATATATGATATGCATATGAGTATATATACATAGAGAGAGAGATGTAGGAATACATAGACAGATGTATATAGAATATTGTACAAACATATCTATGTAATGCACACATACAGATATAGATATATGTAGATACATATACATAGACAGACTGATCTGACTATCTACAGGTATGAAGGTATATGACGACCTGCAACACAGCCTGTCACTCACACCCCCTCTGTGCCCCCCCTCCACATCTATAGCAATATATGTACATCAATATATATATGTGTATATGTATACGGACATATATATATATATATATATATATATATATATATATATATATATATATATATATATATATATATATATATATATATATATATATATATATATATATATATATATATATACACATACATATATATAGATATATCTATATATATATATATATATATATATATATATAGAGAGAGAGAGAGAGATGTATATAAATTCTGAGTGAGGCACATGTGTACAGATGTATTGCAACAGGTGCCTGGTGACAAAGGCATGGAGTGAACACCAGTGTCAAAACCAAGTACCATACCACATTCCAGATCACCTACACCAGTAACCACCAGATATGTGATTGGCTGCCCACCACTGCATGTGTCAGGGGTGAACAGGGTCATAAATGTGTACAATAGTGGCCCCAATGATATTCCCAGTGGCACACTATCCCTGGAATACCTGCACATGGTATGTGTCAGCGGACATGGTGTGTCAGCTATGGACATGTAGGTCGGTGTACCCCTCCACACCACATAATGGATGCCATGGTATGGACCTCACATGACAGCTACAGATATGGAGAAGGACACAGTGACATGTACAACACTGTCACAATGCACTCAAACACATTACCAATGCACAGTGACTGACAACACCACAGAGTACACATATGCTACCCACATAGAGGTTACCACTCCCGGATTTACATATGTAAGTCACACCCATGACAGATGTCCAACAACCATAGTAACACCTCACACCATCCACAACCTACATGTCTGCTGTGTGTCGTCCGTGCCATTGCAATAGCGTGCACATGTGGAGGTAAGAATTCCTACCCACAGATAAGACATACCCTGCAATAAACCACACAGTGTTAAGAAGCAAGACTCCCCATGAGTACATGTCACACATACCCCTGCTGAATGTTAGTCAGATAGGTAATATGCCATATGAGTCACCCTGTGTAACTGTGTGACAGCAGCAGGTACCATCACACCACATGTGTCACAATGGTCAGGGTAGCAGAACAGTACGCTGCTGTAGTCCCAGGGGCAATAGCATATTGTATAGTATTGTATTGTAATGTAATGTATTGTGTTGTATTGTATTGGTATGTTGAGGTGCCTCCTTCATGGAGTGCAACCACTGCTGCTGTGCGCCAGTGTACAGGTACATATCCTGTAGTCAGGCTAGTGTTACATAGCACTTCTATGTGTGTGTTTAGCTCCTGTCAGAGTTTATGTAGCATGCAACTGGGGATACCATCAGGTCCCATTCATGTTGTGTATTCTGCTGTCCTGAGGGTGGCTCTCACCTGGACATCTGTGATGACAGGGAGGTTACAGTCAGCTGGGATAACTATGTCTTATTTTGGGGGAGAGGGCGGGGTGACACCTGCACTGAACCTGTCTGCCACAATGTTATCGATATCTGTGGTGTCAGTGAAATATTTGTTGTTGTGTACTAACTATGGGCATAGAGGATGGATCCTGACCAGGTTGCTAACATAACTGAAGAAGGCCTTCTGGTTATCTGTAGTGTCCCTCTTGATTTTCCTCTCAGAGTTGCCCATGGATTTTGTATGATGGAAAATAGATCCTTACTAGTGCTGCTCAGACATGCCCTCCCTTTATGGAATTATGCTTTGTCTTGCAGTAGCTTCCATCTTCTGTAATACAATCTGTCTATGGCTGGGGTCCACCAGACAGGATGCTGTCCCTTTGTGGAGCGTGTCTTGGTCATATATGGGATTGCATGATCCATGCATTCTCGGAGATGTCTGTAGAAAACAATTGTGTAGGGGTCAGCATTGTGGGTTGTATCTGCCACTGGCCCAGTGGGCTGAAAGGATACCATGTCACTGTTACAAAGTGTAAAGTTTGCATCTGTAATGTTATGCACTATAGTCGTTTGTGCTGGTGGTGGAGGTGGGATATGTATATCCAGGGCAATCAGTGTGTGGTCAGCTCACAGTAGTTGATGATGTAGGCCATACAGTACCTAGATGCAAACCCCCAGAGTGAGGAGGTGCTCTTGACCTGAATCAGTGTTCTGACTGCTGGGGTTTGGTAGTATGTCGTATGGAGTGTGCCAGGTACTGTTGCACAGTTGCTGGCTGAGCACTGATACCTGGCCATTTACATGTGTATCCACCAATAGACAGACAGATGCTACATATGTGAGATATGTTGTATCATAACAGTCGAGTAGCATGTGTAGTATGTGTGCCAAATTCTGCTGACATATATTGCTGATACCAGGTTATTTTCTTTCTCAGGTACATGGCCCACCTGCGGAATCCCACCTACTCCACAGCTGAGGATGAGGAGATACACCAGAGCCTGGTGTGGGATTATGCAATACTCTTTTCCCGCACCAGCCAGAATCAGCAGGAGAGGGCTGTACTGTGGCAAGACCTTGTCCGTCGGGTAAATAACATAGGCACGCATAATAGGACATATGAGCAGGTACGACATCACTGCAGTGATTTAATCAGACATGTCCGTCAGCGTGCGTCGGATATCCACAGGCAACAGGTCGCCACAGGTGGTGGGGTGGCTACACATCCCCCACTCACCAGACTGGAGGGACTACTCATGAGTGTAGTGGCTCCAGTCCGCCAGCAACAACAACAGCAGCAGACATGCATTATGATGGAGGCTGGAGCCACGCAGCAGCAAGACAGTGAATGTGCAGGTAATATGCCATATGTATAGTTGACTGTTGTGTACACTGTTAGTTAATGCATGTGTGAGGTGTGTCCTTGGTTTGTAGCTGTCATCATAGTATTTAATGTGCAAGTGTGATATCCTCAATATTAGCAGCTGACCTGTGAAAGGCGACTGTTGTACTACTGACCTGTATCATACTCAGTAACAATGGCACAGTTGTGCCCACTGACATTAGTTTCTTCACGTCTGCAGGACCCTCTGGTATAACAGCAATGCAGCCTATCCATGCTGGTGAGTGTGTATTAACAATTCCTGTAATAGTGTTGATAGTAATAGTACTATTTGGCTCACTTAGTAGTGCTCTTTGTATGCATGTAGGTGTGTCTGTGTCTGTGTGTTGATATCACGCATACTGAGTACTGTTACATCTCTTTGAAACCAATTCTTGAACAAAGATAAAAGTCTATTAGTTTAGGATATGTAGGATGTCTATAGGAAATTGAAGCTTTTGGGTTTAGTACAGTCTTTGGTAGAATTCTATCATTAATATGTTTAGTAATCTATGATTTGTATCACAGGAATTGGCTTTTTAATAAAAGTTATCCAATGAATAAGATTGTTAATATTAGTATCTTATGTATGTGTACGATTTGATACCTTTCAGAGCTCTATATATGAATACGCTTTAATAATACTGCTAACATGTTGATTTATGGTCATACCAGTGATAACATTTATATTTGCTATAGATTTGAACTGTTCAAGTCTGATTGTAAATACTGTAGATATATATATAAAAAAATACATTACAGAATAGAGATAGTTATTAGCTTCAATGTCATCTATTTGGACATCATTAGATATGACATTTACTCATATATTCTCATTTTAAAGGATATTTATTATGCATGTAAATACTATTTTTAGATGTTTTGATAAATATATTTGTTAATAAGGGATTATTTACTTAATACTAATATTATCTAACAATTAATAATTGAGAAGCTTATATGTTAGTGGTTAATAAGCTATGAATTGATTATTACAAACAGGAAGTTATATTTAGTAGTTACACTATAGGTATAGATGTATATAAAAAAAGGTTGACATCAATTGAGTTGCAGTGAATTAGGTTAGAAGGTTCCCCAAGCTATTTTTGTACTATACTTGGTCTAGTTATTTTGTTAACCATTGTAGGTTATTGCTATCAATGCCATACACCGTGCCCTGTGGAATAACCATGAATCCAGCCGCTTAGAACAAACTTTGATAGGACTTGCGTTTAGTTTAAAAGCAGACAGTCCGATTTAGTATATTGGTAATCGGGCCCATGAGCTCTTAGGATGGTGATATGCAGGTTGTGTGTTTCTCCTTTACCAATTCTGAACAGCATTTATTAGTAACAGGATAATATTATTGAATAGACCAGTGATATGATAATTTTATGTCTATTTGATGATTTTTTGTGATATTAGGATTTTTGCACGTAGATAGGTTGTCTTTAATTGAACAAAAGCATAGTATATTTACTAGCAGCAAGATAGCAATGAAGAACAACAATCAACCACGTTGTATATTTAACTGTCTTCTGAAATTATTTTTTATTTTTTACTTTATAGCGTGAGTAATATGCACAATATAACGTTATGAGATGTTTATGAACGGTGCATTTAAGCTCAACATCAAGCTGATTGCAATTAACATAGGCTGGAAATGTCGCAAGTGATATGCATATACTCACTGGTTTCAAACAGTATATAAATAATGCAAGCGGTTTTGATATATGTGTTTATGTTTTTAAATGTGTAGGTTGGTTTTTTAGATGTGTTTTAGATAGTTTTAATGTCCTTTACCTGTTTTATGTACAATAATTCATCATGACTCTATTGAAATGGAAAAATGGTGATAAGTATGGTATGACTTTAAATTTTGATAGGTGCAATGTTTTTAATTAGTTAATTAGATGTTTGATTGTTGATTTAATGACTGTCATATACTATATAAAGAGCGAAACATCACATTATAAATAGATCTGATGAAGCGTGCATGGTGCACGCGAAAGCGCTCATCTCTGTTTACTTTATATTCTTGTTTGAATAAAGAAGATTTTTGCATCAATTGGACTTCTCGTGGTGTATCCTGACAGTTTTATCTACTGCCACATACTGAGTACTGTACACTTGTGTGAAACTGTGTGCATGTGTGCATGTGTGCATGTGTGCACCTGTGCGCATGTGCACCTGTGCGCATGTGTGCATGTGTGCATGTGTGCATGTGTGCACCTGTGCACCTGTGCACATGTGCGCATGTGTGCATGTGTGAATGTGTGCATGTGTGCATGTGTGCACCTGTGCGCATGTGCGCATGTGCGCATGTGTGCATGTGTGCACCTGTGCGCATGTGTGCACATATGTGCGCATGTGTGCATGTGTGCATGTGTGCACCTGTGCATGTGTGCATGTGTGCATCAGTGGTAATGTGTAGACATTGTAAACTGTGTTTCCTGTTTCCCTCCCACAGGTTCTGTTGCTGCTCTGGTGTCATGTAGCAGGGAACCTGAATCAGGTGCCGTGGGTACTAATAATGATGACATCTATGTAATGGCAAAGGAAAGTATGCCAGGATCCGCCATTGGTCAGCCGATTGACAGTACACAGCTGTCAACCACATCAATGCGCACAGTTATCCTGCCAATACACCCTTTGTCACCAATGTCCCTAGGTGATGGACAGCATACAGTGGGCATTGACCAGGGTCATGTGGTATCTGTGGCACATGCCTCCCCACACAGCAGCCATGGGCATGGCCCAGAGATGGCACCACACAGACAGATGTCCCGGGGTTCTCGTGGGAGCATCCATGGGTGTATTGCCCCTGTCAGACATGCCCACAGAGGTCTTACAACCTCAGCTATGTTTTGGGCTGTCATGCAGGCACAGTCATGTATGGAACGGTACACCAGACAGGGTCTGAGGGAGCTGACAGCATGTTGCACAGCCGTGACTGACAGTATGCGTGACATTGCGGCTGCCATCCGTGATTTCACCGATGTCATAGACAGACGTTGTGGGGACATATTAGACCGGTTCCACAACTACATGTCCATGAGCCAGGGCGATGGTGGGCAGTTGAGGCATCGGCGTGGCCATATGCCAGCAACAGCAGCAGCTGGCAGTCGTCGCGGATGACAGCAGGGCCGCGGCCACCCCGTAGTGCCAGCAGCAGCCCCAGCAATGCTGGGTCTGTGCTGTCATCAGACCGCCCCAGGAGATGATGTGCACATGGCTCTGGCCAGGCCCGACAGGGATCTGTGTCCAGTCAATGAACACCTGCTTCTGATGACAGTACCCAGTCTGGGTTGGTACCGGATACGGTCCGTAGCACCCCTGCAAGGCACAGGTACCATGTCCATGGCCAGAGACACTGATCTGTATGACCTGGCAGGTACAGTCTGTGGCTGTCCGCAAACACCAGTATATGGCAGTCATGAGGTGGAACTGTGTGCATCCATACACACATGCGAATTGACAACACCTAGGGATACCGCATACATGCACACACTGCATCAACATTGCCCCACCTTCTACTGCTGTCCCTCACCAACACACATACACATACATTTCAATTGGTGGTATCGGTGGCTGACTCAGGCATACCAAGTTCGCACCCTGTGCATATGATGAAACTGTGCCACCTCCTGCAATCTGTAACAACTGTGCAGGTACAGGTTAACATGTTGCTGATGCACAGGGTGACCACATAGATGTGTAGTAATAGTATCATGTTGTTAACAGTACTGTGTGCTGAATTAATTGTGGGTATATCACAGCATGCCTGATGCAGTACGTGTGTGATTGTCATGTCCTGTTGTCTACACCCATGGTAAGTACCATAGTGTATCATCTGCACATATTGGCATACTGGTGGTAATGATGTCAACAGAAGGCTACATACATAGGTAGCACAGGGGATAAGGTAATGAATGTAGTAATACACAATGATGGACATGTAAATTGCAAGTGGCATGTTGCCCACAATGGACTCTGCAATGCAGATGTTTGAGGATGTTGATATGTGTGCAGTACTACACGACTGGTACAGGACACACAGGAGCACCCTAGCACTGCATGCTCACATCTCATACCATGCTAGACAGCCCCAACACACATAACTAACTGTCACAGGAGGGAGAGTCCCCATATATGTCAGGGATACTGTGGTGGCAAGCCAGGTAGCATACATCCTACTAAGTATGGAACCACTGAGTGAAGGCTCTGTATCTGTTATTTGACATGTGTATTACTGCAGGTATGAGCACATGGGATTCCATCCAGTTATTGTACATCCTGACAGTACATGGTCTGTACACTTGTGTGCACTGAGACTGGACCCTACCCATCTGACCCGTGTATGTCCATGTACATGTGCATAGTGCCTGCATATTTGCAGTGTTACCTACTGGAACTGGTACAGCTTGTTTGTTGTACAATGGATTACATGCGGCCCTGTTTACTGTAGCTTTGTTTGCATGCATGTTTGCTTGCAATTACCCTGGAATACTGATCACACCTGCAATGCATAGTTATAGAGCTTCTTGCCATTTGCAGGATTCAAACCCCTAACTGACTATGTTATGACACTCGAGACGGACACATTAGCAGAGTGTGCTATTCGCATTACTGGGAGGTTTCCTTTCTCTTGCTGTACTTATAGGGTGCTGACATCATCAGTGTTTAGAAAGGGAAATGTGCATCCTGTAGTCTGCTCTCCTAGTTGCCAAAAGGGACATTTCCCTCCCACACACTAACCCCCCTCAGACAAACTTGCCATTCGCAGGATTCAAACCCCTACCTAACTATGTTATGACACTTGAGATGGACGCATTACTGGGAAGTTTCTCTTCTCCTGCTGTACTTATAGAGTGATGACATCATCGGTGTTTAGAAAGGGGAATGTGAATCCTGTAGTGTGTTTTCCCAGTTGCCAAAAGGGACATTTCTCTCCCACAGACTTACACACACACCAACCCCACTCACACACACACACACACTGAGCATTTGCAGGATTCAAACCCCTACTTAACTATGTTATGACACTTGTGACGGACGCATTAACAGAGCGCACTATTTGCATTACTGGGAGGTTTTTCTTCTCCTGCTATAATTATAGAGTGCTGACATCATCGGTGTTTAGAAAGGGGAATGTGCATCCTGTAGTGTGTTTTCCTAGTTGCCAAAAGGGACATTTCTCTCCCACAGACTTACACGCTCACCAATCCCACTCACACACACACACACTGAGCATTTGCAGGATTCAAACCCCTACCTAACTATGTTATGACACTTGTGACGGACGCATTAGCAGAGCGCGCTATTCACATTACTGGGAAGTTTCTTTTCTCCTGCTGTACTTATAGGGTGCTGACATCATCGGTGTTTAGAAAGGGGAATGTGCATCCTGTGGGGAGGCAGACACCAAGCACACTCTGGCTTAGCTGTCATTCCCTAGGGCAAACAGCCTAGTGTTGACCTCTACACCCATATGTTTAATTGTCAAATGCACATTATTTGTTGCTGGTAGACTGTTTGCACATCTTTATTGCCATAGCTTTCCCTGTTTGTATGAACAACTTGTGCATCTGTGGAAGATGTTTGCATATGGGAGGGATCCACTATATCACGTATGTCTCTGTAGTCATTTAACTGTGTGCACTGGGCAGACTGCTGTAATGTGGTTGGTTCCTGGAATAACACATAAAAATACCAGATATATGTGTCCAACTGCTAAACTGAGATTTGGCCTAAGTGTGCGAGCATGCCCAGTTCGGCCTTCCCATGGCATGTTGTCTGACATATGTCTCATTTATCAAAGTGTGTGAGCATGCCCAGTGTGAGCATTCCATATGTTGGACTCTGCAGCCCACCACATTTGTGGATGAGTGTGAACTTCAACAAATATCACCCGTTTATGGTTGTGTGTTGTGTGTCATGTTGTGTAGTTACTGTACAACTGCTTTGTGTGTGAACACAACAGGATTATACTGTGCCTGCAGTGTTTGCATGGGATACTTTGCATACAGTTGTCAACATCCTTTCACACTGACCTAACACTGTAGTACTGTATAGTGTACTGGTAGTACTTTGACTTTGGTGGACAGTATCCTGGGCTTTAGTGCTATCACTGCTTTACACTTCGATAGTGAGCACAACAGCCTAGTTAGGGGCCAGTTGTGTACATCTGACCATGTTGCATTCTGTTCAGATATGAACTACTTAAACCAGGCGTGTCCAACATTGGTAGTATATTCCACAACATAGGTGTACATTTGCAAACACTAGCGATGTGCCCTAGTCCATGTCTAATGCTAGTTGGAGAGTGTGTTTGTCCTTCAACACACATTGTAAGTGGAGTTTGCCATGACATATGTCATGGTTAGTATACTGTGCCTCTGTCTACCTGTGACATGACAGTGATACACAGGATAAAGCTACCATCTCCCATCCACTCATCAAGATTCCTATTGAGGAAGATTGATAAGTGACTCTATGGGTAGCCTGTACTGGGGGTTCACTCATGGGTGGGGGTGGCTTCTGTGTTATGGATCATGCAGTACAGCTTGTCCTATGTACGTCAGTGCTGGGGTTCGGGTCTCTCATGTGCATAGCTCACTGCCATTCAGATTGTACAAGGTGCAGCATGTTTATTGATACCAGCAACACAGGCAACACATGGCATCTGTGCAAGCTCTTTGATACTCCTGGTGAGGTACTGTTGGGGACTTTACGGTTGATGGAGATGTCTGCTGAGGTACATCCCACAGGGGCTATTGTAGTCAATTGTACCGCTGATGAAGGATGACTGCAGAGCCACAATGACCTCCCCTTATCTAGATCTGACAACCTTCATGATTAGGTGGGTATATGGTATGTTTCTGTAAACACTACAGCACATGTTTGTCCACTGCAGGATATCTATCACCTTGTGTCCCCAGGTCTCTCATTACATGTTAACTACATAATGGGTTAACACCTATGTGGTAATTGGTGGGCACTTACTGTATATCCACGGGGTTGACTATACACGTTTCTGCAATTAGCTTGCTGACATGGCTATGGCACCAGTTGTCTGTTTCTATGTGGCCCTTTTGTGGGATGCTTGTGTCAGCTGGCGGATCATATGTGGTGAGCAGTTTGTAGTCCTCTGCAAACATGTTCGGACACAGTCCTTCCATGTTTGCCTGTACCTATGGGACATATATACCAGACGAGGGAAATCCCAGGACCAAGCCTTGTGGGATGCCAGTTATATCTGGTTTGTAGTCTGACATGGCTGCAGCATGTCTGACCATGTCTGTTCTGTCCTTGGTCTGGTTTGCAACCCCTCTACTGACATAGGGGTTTATATTTAAGCTGGTGAGCTTATCTATAATGAACACGTAGGGTATTGTATAGAAGCCTCTGCAAGGTCCAGCTACGCTGTGTGGACCACATTGCCCTCATCAATGACCTTAATGACTGTTTCAATTGAGTCAAACATGTTTAGGGCAGGATCTGCACTTAAGAAAGCCACACTGGGTAGGGTCCGGTGTCAGTAGGTCCCCAATATCTTTATGTCTGTGGTACATGCTGATCCTTTCCATAGCTGTGCAGACCGAGCTTCTCAGGATTCTGGGGTAGTAGTTTTCAGTATCCATTCAGGCAACACCTTTGTTGAGAAGGACCACTGTTGTTGTACACTGCTCTTTGGGTACATATTCTGTGGTAAGGCTGACATTGAGCAGTAGTGTGGTTTGGCATTCCATTCATCTTGGAGTCCATGTTGCACTAAGTCCAGGACACCATCTCATACCATTGCTGCTGTGTGTTTTGCTTTGTAGATGTTGGCTGTTACCTCAGCATCTGCAATGTCAGGGGGCCAGCAGTCTGCTGGGATAGATATTCTGCATTCGGGGGGGGGGGGGTTTACACTGCACCTGTCAGGATGTATGTTGGCAATATGTGTGTGTGTTTGTGATATTTGTGTGATTCAGAGCATATCTGTGAATTCCCAACATGGTTCCTACCATCAGTTGTGAAAGCCTTGGGATTATCCTTAGTGTCCTGTACAATTTGTTACTTCATAGGTTCATAGGTTCATACTAGGCTATCCACCCTAGGGCATTTGTTAGCCTAGCCAGAGTGTGTGTGGCTTTTGCCACCCCTTGCTATGTGAATATTATGGCCATTTATGATTTGCTTTGCTGTGCCTCTGTCTGGACATGACACAGTGAAGACCCCCAGTGTAACTCTACAATCATCCATCCACTTGGCAAGATTCCTGTTGAAGAGTGTCAGTAAGGGGCTCTGCCTAACATGGAGTGGGATTCTGATCCAGGGTGTGGGGAGCCTCTGGATTATGTATCTGTCCCACCAGCACATCCTATTTCATTATTTGTTGAGGTTGACATCTCTCACTCTCACAGCTCCGATGGATTTGAGTTTTCTGGGGTGGAGCATGTCCATTACTCCTGTGTTGGGCATGGCCTTCTACAACAGGCATGCAATGCCTCTGTGTAGGCAGTATGTGACTGCATTCAGCTGGGGTGTCTACAGCCAGGCAGCATATGACATATATTTGAGACCCTTTATCCTCTTGGTGAGGTACTTTTGAGGTCTTTCTAACTGCTGCAGGTGTCAGGTAAGGTACATCCCATATGAGGCATTGTACTAGATTATGGGTGTGATTAGAGAACAGTATAAGGGTACAATGACCTCTGTTGACGTAGATGTGAATCCTTTCCTGATACGGTGTCAAATGTAGACAGTCTTCCTAGCCACTTTGGCAATGTGGGTGTCACATAACAGGTTACTGTCCACTTGTGTCCCTAGGTCCCTGGTTACTCCTTCCATACATAATGGTTTACCACCTATGTGGTAATTTGTGGTACCTTGTTTGGTATTTGGTGGGACATTCATACTGTCCAGTGTCTTCAGGACGGCTGGGTGGGGTTCCTGTTTGTGAGAGTGTGGTCTGTAGCATGCTACAGACTGTACAGGAGTCTTGCCTACAGTTAGTTGCACATAGGTGGACTGCAATGCCTTGTGCATTGTCAGTTACCTGGACGTATGGGTGTCTGTGGTGAATATGGATGCTCACCCTCCTTTTATGTTTTGTTCCAGGTTTTGGGGCCATGACACATGATACGTGGTATAACCTGGTAGTGCTGGTGTGCTGTCAGGAGGCTTGCAGCAGGTTTCTGTCACTGCACAGACATCGATGTTCTCCATACTGGGGATGGCCTTGGGAACATGCATATTGGGGTTTACACATCTGGCATTGGTCAGCATTACCCTTATGTTTCTTTCCACTTATGTTTTATAGGGTGGTGGGTCAGTCTTTTCAGCCTTGCCTACAAAAGGCTCTATGGAGGTGGCAAAGGCCTTATCCAATATTCAGACGCCCAGGGGTAACAGGTGAAAGCCATCCCAAGAACAGCTGCGTGGCTTGTCAAGCATGACATCCCAAGCAGACAGACATTGGATCCCCTTGGAATGACACCAGTAAGTGTGCCACTTGCTATGACTGATCATTCCATGTTTGTACTGTGGCATTATTCTTTGTAAGGGTAGGATGCTGCAAACAGTGAGTGTCATACCGGCCTGGACTACATAATCAGAGAGCTCATCTATGTCTCTTTTCATGTAGTCTAGGGAGGTACATCTCAGGTCATTCACACCAGCATGGACTATGACTGCATCATATTTATACTTGCTTTGGAGTGACCTGCATACTTCTGTTATGTGGCGTATTGTGGCAGCCTGCAGGCAGCTTACTGTACCCTTTCCCTTGTTCAGTCTGGTGTGCGGGACAGCAGTGTGTCTGACTATGGAGTCACCTATTACAACTGTATCAGGCATGTTATTTCTCCTTCTGGCCTGTGACTGTTTGGCACACCAGCTTTGTGTACTATGTGTTGCATGTGCTATGTTTGGAGGTTGTTTGATTGGGTGTCTGCTTTAGAGGCCTCTGTTGGTGTGCTGTGATTGTAATTTGTGCCTCCGGGAATGTTTTTCTGTGTTTATGTGTTTGGTTTGTAGTTGTGATAGGTCTATGTGGGACTGTGTTTGTGGTGTGTGTGGTTACCTTCTCCTCCTGACTAGTTTTGGGAGTACTGAGTTGAGGGAGCTCAGACTCCAGTTTGGATAGCTGGTTGCATCTCTCACATATATTTTTATTTTTTGGGTGGAGTTGGGGGTTGTCTGTGTACTTGGGGCAGGTGTAACATTGCCTCAGGATTCACAGATTCAACTTGTTGTGGCTGGCCTTAGTGGATTGTATGTGTGGACAGATTTTATTGCCATACTACTGATCAGTGATTACTTCATTGTTTATGTTTGCTCTATCATGTAGTAGCTTCCTCATTCTCTTGCATGGTTTGGTTATGGCTGGTGTCCACCATGCCAGATTCCTGCATGTATGGCATTGTGTCTTGTTTTAATTTAGGATTGCATAATCCAAGCATTCCTGACAGTGTTCATGGAATGGCTGTATTACAGGTTCTGAGGTGTGGCCCATATTTTGCACCTGCACAGGACCTTTAATGGATTCCACATCAGTTTGGAGGAGTGCAAATATTGCTTTACACATGTTTTCCACTGTGGTTTTCTTGCCAGGGACTGTGGTCAGGATTTGTATATCCAGTGTGATTACTCTATGGTCTGGTTTTACCAGTGAGCAATACACTTCTCATCTTGCCATCCAGTACCCATGTTGCTGATTATCACATCCAGTATGCTTACCCCTCTTATGGGAGTGGTACGTTGTTCCTGGGCCTTTTGGTTTATGGATTCTATGAACTTTTGTCCTACACTGTTGGAGATAGTATAATGCTCCCAGTCTATGTCTGGGTATTTTCAGTCACCCAATATAATGTGGTTTGGAGGACTTGATATATTCATGTATTCCAGCATAGGCCAGGTGCAGTTCCTGGTGTTGGGACAGTAGTCTGTAGCAGGCTATAAACTGGGGGGCAGTTTTAGCCACTGCTACTTGACCATGGCTAGTCCATGCTGCTTTTTGTTGTGGTACCAACATGGGGGTGTGGTTATCCTTGACAATTCTTGCTAGTCACCCTCCTTTTGTAGCTTGTTCCATGTTTTGAGGCTGTACAGCACAGTATGAGGTGTAACCTGGTAGTGTTAGGGTGCTGTTGTGAGCCTTGGCTCAGTTTTCTGTTACAGCGCAGATATCACCATTCTCCATACTGGGTGAGTTTAGACTGCATGCATCTTGCTGTTTCAACTTATCCCTTATCTTATTCTTATCCCTTCTGATACCTATGGAGATAGGTTTGTGTTTTGAGCCTTATCTATTCAGGGAATACTGTGGGTAACAACAGCCTTTGCCAGTATCCATATGGCCTACACTGATAGGTGCACGCCAGTCCTAGCAGGTGGTGCATCATGTCATGCTCAGCATGTCATCCCAGACTGGCACACATTGGATCCCTTTTGACTAACTGTGATACTTCCGTCAATTATTGCACTTGATCATCTCATTGTCATGTTGTGGCATGATGCTTGGTGAGGGTAGGATGTTAGTCAGGGTCCTCAGGTGTGCATATAGTACATGGTGTTACATTACTTCTCTTCTCCCTCTTCATTAATGACCTTCACTTAGTTACCCTCAAGCTACCTGTATTCAATATGCAGATGACTCCACCATTATTTGTTCCGCTTCTTCTTCTATAGAACTACACTCACTGACTCAAAATATCTTCAATACAGTAGAAACCTGGTTTACCAGATGGTACCTCCTTCTTAATGCCAAAAAAACTAAACTTCTCCTCTTCACCCCCACCTCTCGGACCCCCCCTTTAAACTTTACTATCTCTTCAAACAATGCCACTGTCATCTCTCCTGACACAACTAAACTTTTAGGAATAACCATTGATAATAAACTCACTTTTGATCAACACATCAACAATACCATTAAAATAGTCAACAGAAAAATAGGATCCTTATACCATATCAAATTATTTCTAACCCCATCTTCTAGAGCTAAAATTGCCCTCTCCCATCTCATATCTACTCTCTTTTACACCTCACCTATTTTCACCAACCTTAAGAAGGCTAACCTTAACAAACTCACCACTTGCTATAATAGCATTGCCCGCTTTGCCATTGGGAACCCCTATCGAACCCATCACTGTCTTAATTTGAAATATTTAGGCTGGCTAGAATTCCAAAATTATCTTTTAGTCTCACAACTCACTATTGCCCATAAAATACTGTACCAACCTGACAATACCCCTATACTCTCACAACTTTTAATCCCTTACAATAATCTCAACTCCCTTCGTTCCTCTGATAAACTCTTGACCAGATCAATAAGTTCTAACAACTACGCCGGCGACTCTTTATTCACTAATACTATTGGTAGAAAATGGAATCTGCTACCCAGTGATATAACTCTGATCACATCGCTTCCTCTTTTCAAGCAAAAGCTCAAGCTATACTTCCAAAATCATTGGCTCTGTTCCTGTAGCTCACCAGACTGACTTTCTTCCCTACCCCTTTTTACTTTTACCTCTACTTCTTCCACTCCTCTTACTTTATACTGACCATTTAAGCTACTTCCTAGGCTTCCTTTAGCCCATGCTTGGCTACCTTTGCTCTACCTAATTCTCCCAGCTCTCTCTTCTCCTCTCCCTGTCACTTCTTCATCTCCTTTCTCTCCTTACTGTCTACTGCTTCACTTCAACTTCCTAAAATTCTCTACTACTCCTTACTTTCCTCGTCTCTTGTACTCCATCTTTATTTATTCTCTTCATGATACTATTAAAAATAGCCTTGAACTATAATTATGGCGTCCTTCAACTGATGATGTATTTTTCTTTGTCTTCCTGAATTTTTTTTTTTTTTTTTTTATGTAACCAGTCCTTTGGACACTTTTTATTGTTTTTTGAATTCTTGTTTACATATATGACTTCTTTGGTTTATTTGTGCTTTTTTATGTGTGTGGAGCTTTTCTCCCCGGGCCTCTACTGAAAATGGACATATATCCAGCTAGACTAGCCCGGTCAACAAATGTAAAATAAATAAAATAAATAATAAATAAAAATAAATACTTAACACATAGCATTCATGCCTCAGGTGGTGCTGCAGGGCTGCCTCTGTCGGATGCGCATATTACACTTCCTTGTACATGTTTGAGAGCAGGTTGTGTCATGTTAGGCATCCCTGTTACTATATGAGTGAGTCAGAGAGAGGTATCATTCCCAGGGTTCCTACAGAGCCAGTGTATGTGCTATGCGTTGCCTCTTTGCCAAGGCCAGGGCATACTGGGCACACCTCCTTCTGCCTACTGGGGCAGGCTCAGGTTGTTCCTCCTCCGAGTCACGCTCTGCCTGTGATGGCCTTGGCAATGGTGGGGGGTTGTTTGGCCCGGCCCTATGCTGGTCCTGCTGCAGCTGTTTTCGCAAGATCATATTATGTAGCATAGCACATACCATGACAATTTGGGTACATGTAGTTGGTGTGTACTGCAAGGCTCCACCAGATGTGTCCAGACACCGGAACCGTGACTTGAGCAGCCCAAACACACGCTCTATTACATTACGTGTTTGTGCGTGTGCCTCATTATGGCATTCCTGTTCAGGTGTGTGTGCATTTCTGATGGGTGTCATCAGCCACGGCTCCATTGCATAAGCTGCATCCCCCACTAGGTGTCCGTGCGGGATGTCCCCATTGGCAAAAGTCTGGTACAGCTGCGTCAAATGCCAGATGTGGGAATCATGGTAGCTCCCAGGACAGCCAGCACACACATTCATTATTATGCCCTGGGCATCACACATGACCTGGCAGTTGATGGAGGGGAAGCCCTTGCGGTTGATGTATGCCCTACCCCGCTCACCGGCTGGTGCTTTGATGCATATGTGCGTGCAGTCTATTGCACCCACTACCTCAGGGTATTCCGCTATTTGCTGGAAGAGATGCATATTGCTGGCCAATACCTCACGGGCATTGGGAAAATATACATGATCACCAACATGAGCTGACATGGCATCCAGGAACTGGTGCAGTACCCTGGAGGCTGATGCCTGTGATATCCCCATCATATCACCAGTTGGTCTCTGGAAGGTAC
The DNA here is from genome assembly GCF_019279795.1 of Protopterus annectens. NCBI lineage: Eukaryota > Metazoa > Chordata > Ceratodontiformes > Protopteridae > Protopterus > Protopterus annectens. The sequence continues at coordinate 356,366,114 of NC_056743.1, read as the reverse complement.
CTGTTGCTAGTATTCTTAGGCCAACACATACCTTGGTTTCCACTGGGATGGGTTCCCCTCTGTTGGTTCGGTGTGTGAGGCGTGGCCTGCACAGCTCCACTATTTGCTGCAGGAGGTCTCTGTCCACTCTATAGCGCTCTACTATCTCCAGCTCATGTAACCCATGGTAGGTGACCCTGGGCCTGTACACTCTTCTCCGTCTCCTCACTGTGGGTTGTCTGGCACCATCTGCATTGTCACCACCCTCAGCAAGTCGCCTATGTCTCATTATGACAGCTATGGCAGCCCCTAACATTTCTGCTCTGAGTTCAGCTTTTTTAGTTTTCACTTCTGATAACTTAACTCCTGTCTTGCAGTGTCTCTTGAGAGAAACATCCTGCACTGCTGTTTGCAGAGTTTTAAGTGCTGGGCTGGGCTACTATTCTGCCTGTGTAATTGCCTGCATCTAATTGTTTTCACCTGCTAGCTCCAGCAAAATTCCCAGCTAGCTTCCTACTAAATCTGTTGCTTCCTTTTTCCTTTCTGTTTCCTCAGGGTGGAGCCATGTGTAAACCAGCAGAAACACGCTCACAGTGGCTTACATGCACGCACACATACTTACACAGTTCAGAATCTGCTTATTCGGATTAAAACGCGTGCACACCCGCGCAAACAGTGTTAAACATCTCCCAATACGCTCCCACATGCTCAGTCTGTCTTACACACGCGCACACTGCCTTACTCGCGCTTCATGGCGCGCACACGTGTGCATACACATCCAGCAAGAAACTTTGGTGTAGGCAACAGTGTACACCTTCCATTTCTTGACTTTCTCATGCTTAGTTAGTGGCACACCTCTTTCCATGATATCTGTTTGACATCTGTCATGTAACTCTGACCTCCAATGAACTGCATTTCTTTCTACCATTCCCCCCTGTGATGTCACCTATCTCCTACTCTGTTCC